>NW_023331643.1:0-36221 GCF_011100685.1 Canis lupus familiaris
CGAATCGAATCGAAAAGAATCTAATCGAAACGAAAAGAATCGAATCGAAGAGAATCTAATCGAAATGAAAAGAATCAAATCGAATCGAAAAGAATCGAATCGAAACGAAAACTGTCGAATCGAATCGAATCGAAAAGAATCGAGTTGAATAGAAAAGAATCGAATCGAATAAAATCGATAAGATTTGAATCAAATCCAATAGAATCGAAAAGATTCGAATCGAATTGAAAAGAAACGAACCGAAGTGAAAAGAATCGAATCGAATCGAAAGAATCAAATCGAAAAAAAAAATCGAATCGAAATTAAAAGAATCGAATCGAATCAAAGCATAAAGAATCGAATCTAATTGAATCGAAAGAATCGATTGAATCAAATAGAGAAGAATCTAATGGTAAGGAATCGAATCGAAAAGAATCCAATTGTATTGAATCGAATCGAAAAGAAATGAATTGAATAGATTATAAAAGAATCGAATCGAAAGGAATCGACTCGAAACGTAAAGAATCGAATCGAAAAAATTGAATAGATCGAAGAATTGAATAGAAATGAATCGAATCGAAATGAAAAGAATTGAATCGAATCGAATCGAAAACAATCGAATCAAAAACAATCGAATTGAAACAAAAGAATCGCATTGTATTTAATCGAATCAAAAAAATCTAATTGAATCGAATCGAAAAGAATCGATTTGAAATGAAAAGAATCTAATCGAATTGATAGAAAATTGAATCGAATCGAAAACAATCGAATCGAATGGAAAAGAATCGAATTGTATGGAAACGAATCGAAAAGAATCTAATTGAGTAGAAAAGAATCAAATCAAATTTAATGGAATCGAAAAGAACCGAATAGCATCGAATTGAATCGAATCGAAAAGAATCGAAACGAATTGAATCGAAAAGCATTGAGTCGAATCAAATCGAAAAGAATCGAATCGTATCAAATTGAAAAGAATCGAATCGATCTGAAAAGAATTGAATCGAATCGAAAAGAATCAAATTGAAACGAAAAGAATCAAATCGAATAGCAAAGAATCGAATCGAAACGAATCGATTTGAAAAGAGCCGAATCGAATCGAATTGAATGAAATATTCGAATCGAATCGAAAAGAATCTAATCTAATGAAATCCAAAAGAATCAAATCGAAACAAATAGAATCAAACCGAATGGAATTGAATCGAAAAGAGTCGATTCGAATCAAATTGGAATGAAAAGAATTGAATCGAATCGAATAAAAAACAAGTGAATCGAATAGAATAGAAAAGAAGAGAATCGAAACGAAAAGAATCAAATTGAATCGAAAGGAATCGAATCGAAAAGAATCGAATCAAAGAGAAAAGACTCGAATCGAATGGAAAAGAATAGAATCAAAAAGAATCGAATTGAAACAAAAAGAATCGAATTGAATTGAATCGAAAAGAATCGAATGGAATCGAATCGAAAAGAATCGAATTGAATTAAATCGAAGAGAATCGAATCGAATTGAATTGAATCGAAGAGAATCGAATCGAATAGAAAAGAATCAAATCGAAATGAATCGATTTGAAACGAAAAGAATCGAATCGAATCAAATTGAATGAAAAGAATTGAATCGAATCAAAAAGAATTGAATCAAAAAGAATCAAACCGAAACAAAAAGAATCAAACCGAATTGAAAAGAATCTAACTGAATAGAATCGAAAAGAATCGACGTACCGAATCAAATCTAATCGTATCAAATCGAATCGAAAAGAATTGAAATGAATAGAATAGAAAAGATTCGAATCGAATCAAAAACAATCAAATCGAGTAATATCGAATCGAAAAGAATCGAATCGAAAAGAATCGAATCGAATGGAAAAGAATTGAATTGAATCAAAAAGAATTGATTCAAATCAAAAAGAATCGAATCGATTCGAATCGAAAAGACTCGAATCGAAAAGAATCGAATCGAATCAAAAAGGATCGAATCGCAAAGAACCGAATCTAAAGAAAAGGAATCGAATCGAATCGAAACGAATAGAATCGAAAAGAATCGATTTGAATCGAAATGAAAAGAATCGTATCGAATCAAATCGAAAAAAATCAAATGGAATCGAATCGAATCGTATCGAAAAGAATCAAATCAAATGAAAAGAATCGAATCGAATAGAAAAGAATCGAATTGATTGGAATCGACTCGAAAACAATCTAATTGAATTGAAAGGAATCGAATCAAATTTAATGGAATCGACAAGAATCGTATCAAATCAAAAAGATCGAATCGAAATGAATCAATTCGAAAAGAATCAAATCGAATCGAATCTGAAAAGAATCGAATCGAAAAGAATTGAATTGAAAAGAATCGAATTGAATCGAATTGAAAAGACTCGAATCGAATTAAAAGAATCGAATCGAATCGAAAAGAATCGAATCGAATCGGAAAGAATTGAATTGGAATGAATCGATTTGAATCGAATTGAAAAGAATCGAATCGAAAAAAATCGAATCGAAAAGAACTGAGTTGAGTTGAATCGAATCGAAAAGATTCGAATCGAATCGTGTCGAATCAAAAAGATGGAATCGAAACGAATCGAATCGAATCGAATCGAAAAGAATCGAATAGATAGCAAAGAATCAAATCGAATAGAAAAGAATTTGAATCGAATTGAAACGATTCGAAAAAATCGAAACTAATCGAATCATCGAATGGAAAGAATCGAATCGAATCAAAAAGAATCGAAACGAACTGAATCGAAAGAATCGAATCGAACAGAATCGAAAAGAATTGAATTCGTAATGTAACAAATCGAATCCAAATGATCGAATCAAGCCAAGTCGAAAAGAATTGAATCGAAAGAATCGAATCAAAATGAAAAGAATCGAATAGAATCGAATTGAAAAGAATCGAATTGAACCGAATCAAATAGAATAGAATCGAACAGAATTGAATCGAATGAAAAGAATCTTATCGAATCGATTCGAAAAGAATTGAATCGAATCGAATGGAGAAGAATCAAATCAAATGGAATCGAAAAGAATCGAATCAAAGAGAATCTAATCGACAACGAAAAGAATCAATCGAATCGAAAAGAATCGAATCGAAACGAAAAGTGTCGAATCGAATCGAATCGAAAAGAATCGAATCGAACCGAAAAGAATCAAATCGAATCGAAAAGAATCGAATTGAATTGAATCGTAATGAAAAGAATCGAATCGAATCGAAAGAATCAAATCGAATCGAAAACAATTGAATCGAATGCAATCAAATCGAAAAGAATCGAATCGAATTGAAAAGAATCAAATCGAATTGATTGAATCGAAAAGAATCGAATCGAATCGAATCGCATCGAATCGAAAATAATAGAATTGAATAAAAATAATCGAATCGAATTGAGAATAATTGGAATTGAATTGAATCGATAATCGAATCGAAACTAATCGAATCGAATCAAATCGATTCGAAAAAATCGAATCAGATTGCAACGAATCGAATCATATTGAATTGATTTGAATTGAAATGAATCGAATCTAATCAAATCAAAAAGAATCGAATCCAAAGAATCGAATTGTAGAAAATCAAATCAAAACAAAAGATTCAAATCGAAACGAATCAAATTGAAAAGAATCGAATCGAATCGAATCAAAAAGAATCGAATCGAATTGATTCGCATCGAAAAGAATCGAATCGTATCGAATCGAAAAGAATCGAATCTATTCGAATCGAATGGAATTGAATCAAAAGAATCGAATCGAATTGAAACGAAAAGAATCGAATAGATTCGAATTGGAACAAATCGAAAAAAATCAAAACGAATCAAATCACATCGAGTGGAAAAGAATCGAATCAAATAGAAAAGAATCGAATTGAATCGAACTGAATCGAAAAGAATCGAATAGATCAAATCAAAAAGAATCGAATCGATTCGAGATGAACCGAGTAGAATCGAGTCGAAGTGAAAAGAATTGAATCGAATCGAATCGAAAAGAATCTAATCGAAACGAAAAGAATCGAATCGAAGAGAATCTAATCGAAATGAAAAGAATCAAATCGAATCGAAAAGAATCGAATCGAAACGAAAACTGTCGAATCGAATCGAATCGAAAAGAATCGAGTTAGTGAATAGAAAAGAATCGAATCGAATAAAATCGATAAGATTGAATCAAATCCAATAGAATCGAAAAGATTCGAATCGAATTGAAAAGAAACGAACCGAAGTGAAAAGAATCGAATCGAATCGAAAGAATCAAATCGAAAAAAAAAAATCGAATCGAAATTAAAAGAATCGAATCGAATCAAGCATAAAGAATCCGAATCTAATTGAATCGAAAGAATCGATTGAATCAAATAGAGAAGAATCTAATGGTAAGGAATCGAATCGAAAAGAATCCAATTGTATTGAATCGAATCGAAAAGAATGAATGAATAGATTATAAAAGAATCGAATCGAAAGGAATCGACTCGAAACGTAAAGATCGAATCGAAAAAAATTGAATAGATCGAAGAATTGAATAGAAATGAATCGAATCGAAATGAAAAGAATTGAATCGAATCGAATCGCAAAACAATCGAATCAAAAACAATCGAATTGAAACAAAAGAATCGCATTGTATTTAATCGAATCAAAAAATCTAATTGAATCGAATCGAAAAGAATCGATTTGAATGAAAAGAATCTAATCGAATTGATAGAAAATTGAATCGAATCGAAAACAATCGAATCGAATGGAAAAGAATCGAATTGTATGGAAACGAATCGAAAAGAATCTAATTGAGTAGAAAAGAATCAAATCAAATTTAATGGAATCGAAAAGAACCGAATAGCATCGAATTGAATCGAATCGAAAAGAATCGAAACGAATTGAATCGAAAAGCATTGAGTCGAATCAAATCCGAAAGAATCGAATCGTATCAAATTGAAAAGAATCGAATCGATCTGAAAAGAATTGAATCGAATCGAAAAGAATCAAATTGAAACGAAAAGAATCAAAATCGAATAGCAAAGAATCGAATCGAAACGAATCGATTTGAAAAGAAGCCGAATCGAATCGAATTGAATGAAATATTCGAATCGAATCGAAAAGAATCTAATCTAATGAAATCCAAAAGAATCACAATCGAAACAAATAGAATCAAACCGAATGAATTGAATCGAAAAGAGTCGATTCGAATCAAATTGGAATGAAAAGAATTGAATCGAATCGAATAAAAAACAAGTGAATCGAATAGAATAGAAAAGAAGAGAATCGAAACGAAAGAATCAAATTGAATCGAAAGGAATCGAATCGAAAGAATCGAATCAAAGAGAAAAGACTCGAATCGAATGGAAAAGAATAGAATCAAAAAGAATCGAATTGAAACAAAAAGAATCGAATTGAATTGAATCGAAAAGAATCGAATGGAATCGAATCGAAAAGAATCGAATTGAATTAAATCGAAGAGAATCGAATCGAATTGAAGAATCAAATCGAAATGAATCGATTTGAAACGAAAAGAATCGAATCGAATCAAATTGAATGAAAAGAATTGAATCGAATCAAAAAGAATTGAATCAAAAAGAATCAAACCGAAACAAAAAGAATCAAACCGAATTGAAAAGAATCTAACTGAATAGAATCGAAAAGAATCGACGTACCGAATCGAATCCAATCGAAAAAAATCTAATCGTATCAAATCGAATCGAAAAGAATTGAAATGAATAGAATAGAAAAGATTCGAATCGAATCAAAAACAATCAAATCGAGTAATATCGAATCGAAAAGAATCGAATCGAAAAGAATCGAATCGAATGGAAAAGAATTGAATTGAATCAAAAAGAATTGATTTCAAATCAAAAAGAATCGAATCGATTCGAATCGAAAAGACTCGAATCGAAAAGAATCGAATCGAATCAAAAGGATCGAATCGCAAAGAACCGAATCTAAAGAAAGGAATCGAATCGAATCGAAACGAATAGAATCGAAAAGAATCGATTTGAATCGAAATGAAAAGAATCGTATCGAATCAAATCGAAAAAATCAAATGGAATCGAATCGAATCGTATCGAAAGAATCAATCAAATGAAAAGAATCGAATCGAATAGAAAAGAATCGAATTGATTGGAATCGACTCGAAAACAATCTAATTGAATTGAAAGGAATCGAATCAAATTTAATGGAAATCGACAAGAATCGTATCAAATCAAAAAGATTCGAATCGAAATGAATCAATTCGAAAAGAATCAAATCGAATCGAATCGAAAAGAATCGAATCGAAAAGAATGGAATTGAAAAGAATCGAATTGAATCGAATTGAAAAGACTCGAATCGAATTAAAAGAATCGAATCGAATCGAAAAGAATCGAATCGAATCGGAAAGAATTGAATTGGAATGAATCGATTTGAATCGAATTGAAAAGAATCGAATCGAAAAAATCGAATCGAAAAGAACTGAGTTGAGTTGAATCGAATCGAAAAGATTCGAATCGAATCGTGTCGAATCAAAAAGATGGAATCGAAACGAATCGAATCGAATCGAATCGAAAAGATCGAATAGATAGCAAAGAATCAAATCGAATAGAAAAGAATTTGAATCGAATTGAAACGATTCGAAAAATCGAAACTAATCGAATCATCGAATGGAAAAGAATCGAATCGAATCAAAAAGAATCGAACGAACTGAATCGAAAGAATCGAATCGAACAGAATCGAAAAGAATTGAATCGTAATGTAACAAATCGAATCCAAATGATCGAATCAAGCCAAGTCGAAAAGAATTGAATCGAAAAGAATCGAATCAAAATGAAAAGAATCGAATAGAATCGAATTGAAAAGAATCGAATTGAACCGAATCAAATAGAATAGAATCGAACAGAATTGAATCGAATGAAAGAATCTTATCGAATCGATTCGAAAAGAATGAATCGAATCGAATGGAGAAGAATCAAATCAATGGAATCGAAAAGAATCGAATCAAAGAGAATCTAATCGAAACGAAAAGAATCAATCGAATCGAAAAGAATCGAATCGAAACGAAGAAGGTCGAATCGAATCGAATCGAAAAGAATCGAATCGAACCGAAAAGAATCAAATCGAATCGAAAAGAATCGAATTGAATTGAATCGTAATGAAAAGAATCGAATCGAATCGAAAGAATCAAATCGAATCGAAAACAATTGAATCGAATGCAATCAAATCGAAAAGAATCGAATCGAATTGAAAAGAATCAAATCGAATTGATTGAATCGAAAAGAATCGAATCGAATCGAATCGCATCGAATCGAAAATAATAGAATTGAATAAAAATAATCGAATCGAATTGAGAATAATTGGAATTGAATTGAATCGATAATCGAATCGAAACTAATCGAATCGAATCAAATCGATTCGAAAAAATCGAATCAGATTGCAACGAATCGAATCATATTGAATTGATTTGAATTGAAATGAATCGAATCTAATCAAATCAAAAAGAATCGAATCCAAAGAATCGAATTGTAGAAAATCAAATCAAAAAAAAAGATTCAAATCGAAACGAATCAAATTGAAAAGAATCGAATCGAATCGAATCAAAAAGAATCGAATCGAATTGATTCGCATCGAAAAGAATCGAATCGTATCGAATCGAAAAGAATCGAATCTATTCGAATCGAATGGAATTGAATCAAAAAGAATCGAATCGAATTGAAACGAAAAGAATCGAATAGATTCGAATTGGAACAAATCGAAAAAAATCAAAACGAATCAAATCACATCGAGTGGAAAAGAATCGAATCAAATAGAAAAGAATCGAATTGAATCGAACTGAATCGAAAAGAATCGAATAGATCAAATCAAAAAGAATCGAATCGATTCGAGATGAACCGAGTAGAATCGAGTCGAAGTGAAAAGAATCGAATCGAATCGAATCGAAAAGAATCTAATCGAAACGAAAAGAATCGAATCGAAGAGAATCTAATCGAAATGAAAAGAATCAAATCGAATCGAAAAGAATCGAATCGAAACGAAAACTGTCGAATCGAATCGAATCGAAAAGAATCGAGTTGAATAGAAAAGAATCGAATCGAATAAAATCGATAAGATTTGAATCAAATCCAATAGAATCGAAAAGATTCGAATCGAATTGAAAAGAAACGAACCGAAGTGAAAAGAATCGAATCGAATCGAAAGAATCAAATCGAAAAAAAAATCGAATCGAAATTAAAAGAATCGAATCGAATCAAAGCATAAAGAATCGAATCTAATTGAATCGAAAGAATCGATTGAATCAAATAGAGAAGAATCTAATGGTAAGGAATCGAATCGAAAAGAATCCAATTGTATTGAATCGAATCGAAAAGAAATGAATTGAATAGATTATAAAAGAATCGAATCGAAAGGAATCGACTCGAAACGTAAAGAATCGAATCGAAAAAATTGAATAGATCGAAGAATTGAATAGAAATGAATCGAATCGAAAAGAAAAGAATTGAATCGAATCCGAATCGAAACAATCGAATCAAAAACAATCGCATTGAAACAAAAGAATCGCATTGTATTTAATCGAATCAAAAAAATCTAATTGAATCGAATCGAAAAGAATCGATTTTGAAATGAAAAGAATCTAATCGAATTGATAGAAAATTGAATCGAATCGAAAACAATCGAATCGAATGGAAAAGAATCGAATTGTATGGAAACGAATCGAAAAGAATCTAATTGAGTAGAAAAAGAATCAAATCAAATTTAATGGAATCGAAAAGAACCGAATAGCATCGAATTGAATCGAATCGAAAAGAATCGAAACGAATTGAATCGAAAAGCATTGAGTCGAATCAAATCGAAAAGAATCGAATCGTATGAAATTGAAAAGAATCGAATCGATCTGAAAAGAATTGAATCGAATCGAAAAGAATCAAATTGAAACGAAAAGAATCAAATCGAATAGCAAAGAATCGAATCGAAACGAATCGATTTGAAAAGAGCCGAATCGAATCGAAATTGAATGAAATATTCGAATCGCAATCGAAAAGAATCTAATCTAATGAAATCCAAAAGAATCAAATCGAAACAAATAGAATCAAACCGAATGGAATTGAATCGAAAAGAGTCATTCGAATCAAATTGGAATGAAAAGAATTGAATCGAATCGAAATAAAAAACAAGTGAATCGAATAGAATAGAGAGAGAATCGAAACGAAAAGAATCAAATTGAATCGAAAGGAATCGAATCGAAAAGAATCGAATCAAAGAGAAAAGACTCGAATCGAATGGAAAAGAATAGAATCAAAAGAATCGAATTGAAACAAAAAGAATCGAATTGAATTGATCGAAAAGAATCGAATGGAATCGAATCGAAAAGAATCGAATTGAATTAAATCGAAGAGAATCGAATCGAATTGAATTGAATCGAAGAGAATCGAATCGAATAGAAAAGAATCAATCGAAATGAATCGATTTGAAACGAAAAGAATCGAATCGAATCAATTGAATGAAAAAGAATTGAATCGAATCAAAAAGAATTGAATCAAAAAGAATCAAACCGAAACAAAAAGAATCAAACCGAATTGAAAGAATCTAACTGAATAGAATCGAAAAGAATCGACGTACCGAATCGAATCCAATCGAAAAAAATCTAATCGTATCAATCGAATCGAAAAGAATTGAAATGAATAGAATAGAAAGATTCGAATCGAATCAAAACAATCAATCGAGTAATATCGAATCGAAAAGAATCGAATCGAAAAGAATCGAATCGAATGGAAAAGAATTGAATTGAATCAAAAAGAATTGATTCAAAATCAAAAAGAATCGAATCGATTCGAATCGAAAAGACTCGAATCGAAAAGAATCGAATCGAATCGAATCAAAGGATCGAATCGCAAAGAAACCGAATCTAAAGAAAAGGAAATCGAATCGAATCGAAACGAATAGAATCGAAAAGAATCGATTTGAATCGAAATGAAAAGAAATCGTATCGAATCAAATCGAAAAAAATCAAATGGAATCGAATCGAATCGTATCGAAAAGAATCAAATCAAATGAAAAGAATCGAATCGAATAGAAAAGAATCGAATTGATTGGAATCGACTCGAAAACAATCTAATTGAATTGAAAGGAATCGAATCAAATTTAATGGAATCGACAAGAATCGTATCAAATCAAAAAGATCGAATCGAAATGAATCCAATTCGAAAAGAATCAAATCGAATCGAATCGAAAAGAATCGAATCGAAAAGAATTGAATTGAAAAGAATCGAATTGAATCGAATGAAAAAGACTCGAATCGAATTAAAAGAATCGAATCGAATCGAAAAGAATCGAATCGAATCGGAAAGAATTGAATTGGAATGAATCGATTTGAATCGAATTGAAAAGAATCGAATCGAAAAAATCGAATCGACAAAAGAACTGAGTTGAGTTGAATCGAATCGAAAAGATTCGAATCGAATCGTGTCGAATCAAAAAGATGGAATCGAAACGAATCGAATCGAATCGAATCGAAAAGAATCGAATAGATAGCACAAGAATCAAATCGAATAGAAAAGAATTTGAATCGAATTGATTGAAACGATTCGAAAAAATCGAAACTAATCGAATCATCGAATGGAAAAGAATCGAATCGAATCAAAAAGAATCGAAAACGAACTGAATCGAAAGAATCGAATCGAAACAGAATCGAAAAGAATTGAATCGTAATGTAACAAATCGAATCCAAATGATCGAATCAAGCCAAGTCGAAAAGAATTGAATCGAAAAGAATCGAATCAAAATGAAAAGAATCGAATAGAATCGAATTGAAAAGAATCGAATTGAACCGAATCAAATAGAATAGAATCGAACAGAATTGAATCGAATGAAAAGAATCTTATCGAATCGATTCGAAAAGAAATTGAATCGAATCGAATGGAGAAGAATCACATCAAATGGAATCGACAAGAATCGAATCAAAGAGAATCTAATCGAAACGAAAAGAATCAATCGAATCGAAAAGAATCGAATCGAAACGAAAAGTGTCGAATCGAATCGAATCGAAAAGAATCGAATCGAACCGAAAGAGAATCAAATCGAATCGAAAAGAATCGATGAATTGAATCGTAATGAAAAGAATCGAATCGAATCGATAAGAATCAAATCGAATCGAAAACAATTGAATCGAATGCAATCAAATCGAAAAGAATCGCATGCGAATTGAAAGATCAAAATCGAATTGATTGAATCGAAAAGAATCGATCGAATCGAATCGCATCGAATCGAAAATAATAGAATTGAATAAAAATAATCGAACGAATTGAGAATAATGGAATTGAATTGAATCGATAATCGAATCGAAACTAATCGAATCGACTCAAATCGATTCGAAAAAATCGAATCAGATTGCAACGAATCGAATCATATTGAATTGATTTGAATTGAAATGAATCGAATAATCAAATCAAAAAGAATCGAATCCAAAGAATCGAATTGTAGAATCAAATCCAAAGAATCAAATAAAAAGATCAAATCAAAAACGAATCAAATCGAAAACGAATCAAATCGAAATCGAATCGAATCAAAAAGAATCGAATCGAATTGATTCGCATCGAAAAGAATCGAATCGTATCGAATCGAAAAGAATCGAATCTATTCGAATCGAATGGAATTGAATCAAAAAGAATCGAATCGAATTGAAACGAAAAGAATCGAATAGATTCGAATTGGAACAAATCGAAAAAAATCAAAACGAATCAAATCACATCGAGTGGAAAAGAATCGAATCAAATAGAAAAGAATCGAATTGAATCGAACTGAATCGAAAAGAATCGAATAGATCAAATCAAAAAGAATCGAATCGATTCGAGATGAACCGAGTAGAATCGAGTCGAAGTGAAAAGAATCGAATCGAATCGAATCGAAAAGAATCTAATCGAAACGAAAAGAATCGAATCGAAGAGAATCTAATCGAAATGAAAAGAATCAAATCGAATCGAAAAGAATCGAATCGAAACGAAAACTGTCGAATCGAATCGAATCGAAAAGAATCGAGTTGAATAGAAAGAATCGAATCGAATAAAAATCGATAGATTGAATCAAATCCAATAGAATCGAAAAGATTCGAATCGAATTGAAAAGAAACGAACCGAAGTGAAAAGAATCGAATCGAATCGAAAGAATCAAATCGAAAAAAAATCGAATCGAAATTAAAGAATCGAATCGAATCAAAGCATAAAGAATCGAATCTAATTGAATCGAAGAATCGATGAATCAAATAGAGAAGAATCTAATGGTAAGGAATCGAATCGAAAAGAATCCAATTGTATTGAATCGAATCGAAAAGAAATGAATTGAATAGATTATAAAAGAATCGAATCGAAAGGAATCGACTCGAAACGTAAAGAATCGAATCGAAAAAATTGAATAGATCGAAGAATTGAATAGAAATGAATCGAATCGAAATGAAAAGAATTGAATCGAATCGAATCGAAAACAATCGAATCAAAAACAATCGAATTGAAACAAAAGAATCGCATTGTATTTAATCGAATCAAAAAAATCTAATTGAATCGAATCGAAAAGAATCGATTTGAAATGAAAAGAATCTAATCGAATTGATAGAAAATTGAATCGAATCGAAAACAATCGAATCGAATGGAAAAGAATCGAATTGTATGGAAACGAATCGAAAAGAATCTAATTGAGTAGAAAAGAATCAAATCAAATTTAATGGAATCGAAAAGAACCGAATAGCATCGAATTGAATCGAATCGAAAAGAATCGAAACGAATTGAATCGAAAAGCATTGAGTCGAATCAAATCGAAAAGAATCGAATCGTATCAAATTGAAAAGAATCGAATCGATCTGAAAAGAATTGAATCGAATCGAAAAGAATCAAATTGAAACGAAAAGAATCAAATCGAATAGCAAAGAATCGAATCGAAACGAATCGATTTGAAAAGAGCCGAATCGAATCGAATTGAATGAAATATTCGAATCGAATCGAAAAGAATCTAATCTAATGAAATCCAAAAGAATCAAATCGAAACAAATAGAATCAAACCGAATGGAATTGAATCGAAAAGAGTCGATTCGAATCAAATTGGAATGAAAAGAATTGAATCGAATCGAATAAAAAACAAGTGAATCGAATAGAATAGAAAAGAAGAGAATCGAAACGAAAAGAATCAATTGAATCGAAAGGAATCGAATCGAAAAGAATCGAATCAAAGAGAAAAGACTCGAATCGAATGGAAAAGAATAGAATCAAAAAGAATCGAATTGAAACAAAAAGAATCGAATTGAATTGAATCGAAAAGAATCGAATGGAATCGAATCGAAAAGAATCGAATTGAATTAAATCGAAGAGAATCGAATCGAATTGAATTGAATCGAAGAGAATCGAATCGAATAGAAAAGAATCAAATCGAAATGAATCGATTTGAAACGAAAAGAATCGAATCGAATCAAATTGAATGAAAAGAATTGAATCGAATCAAAAAGAATTGAATCAAAAAGAATCAAACCGAATTGAAAAGAATCTAACTGAATAGAATCGAAAAGAATCGACGTACCGAATCGAATCCAATCGAAAAAAATCTAATCGTATCAAATCGAATCGAAAAGAATTGAAATGAATAGAATAGAAAAGATTCGAATCGAATCAAAAACAATCAATCGAGTAATATCGCATCGAAAAGAATCGAATCGAAAAGAATCGAATCGAATGGAAAAGAATTGAATTGAATCAAAAGAATTGATTCAAATCAAAAAGAATCGAATCGATTCGAATCGAAAAGACTCGAATCGAAAAGAATCGAATCGAATCAAAAAGGATCGAATCGCAAAGAACCGAATCTAAAGAAAAGGAATCGATCGAATCGAAACGAATAGAATCGAAAAGAATCGATTTGAATCGAAATGAAAAGAATCGTATCGAATCAAACGAAAAAATCAAATGGAATCGAATCGAATCGTATCGAAAAGAATCAAATCAAATGAAAAGAATCGAATCGAATAGAAAAGAATCGAATTGATTGGAATCGACTCGAAAACAATCTAATTGAATTGAAAGGAATCGAATCAAATTTAATGGAATCGACAAGAATCGTATCAAATCAAAAAGATCGAATCGAAATGAATCAATTCGAAAAGAATCAAATCGAAATCGAATCGAAAGAGAATCGATCGAAAAGAATTGAATTGAAAAGAATCGAATTGAATCGAATTGAAAAGACTCGAATCGAATTAAAAGAATCGAATCGAATCGAAAAGAATCGAATCGAATCGGAAAGAATTGAATTGGAATGAATCGATTTGAATCGAATTGAAAAGAATCGAATCGAAAAAATCGAATCGAAAGAACTGAGTTGAGTTGAAATCGAATCGAAAAGATTCGAATCGAATCGTGTCGAATCAAAAAGATGGAATCGAAACGAATCGAATCGAATCGAATCGAAAAGAATCGAATAGATAGCAAAGAATCAAATCGAATAGAAAGAATTTGAATCGAATTGAAACGATTCGAAAAATCGAAACTAATCGAATCATCGAATTGGAAAAGAATCGAATCGAATCAAAAAGAATCGAAACGAAACTGAATCGAAAGAATCGAATCGAACAGATCGAAAAGAATTGAATCGTAATGTAAACAAATCGATCCAATGATCGAATCAAGCCAAGTCGAAAAGATTGAAATCGAAAAGAATCGAATCAAAATGAAAAGAATCGAATAGAATCGAATTGAAAAGAATCGAAATTGAACCGATCAAATAGAATAGAATCGAACAGAATTGATCGAATGAAAAGAATCTTATCGATCGATTCGAAAAGAATTGAATCGAATCGATGGAGAAGAATCAAATCAAATGGAATCGAAAGAATCGATCAAAGAGAATCTAATCGAAACGAAAAGAATCAATCGAATCGAAAAGAATCGAATCGAAACGAAAAAGTGTCGAATCGAAATCGAATCGAAAAGATCGAATCGACCGAAAAGAATCAAATCGAATCGAAAAGATCGATTGAATGAATCGTAATGAGAATCGAATCGAATCGAAAGAATCAAATCGAATCGAAAACAATTGAATCGAATGCAATCAAATCGAAAAGAATCGAATCGAATTGAAAAGAATCAAATCGAATTGATTGAATCGAAAAGAATCGAATCGAATCGAATCGCATCGAATCGAAAATAATAGAATTGAATAAAAATAATCGAATCGAATTGAGAATCGAATCAAATCGATTCGAAAAAATCGAATCAGATTGCAACGAATCGAATCATATTGAATTGATTTGAATTGAAATGAATCGAATCTAATCAAATCAAAAAGAATCGAATCCAAAGATCGAATTGTAGAAAATCAAATCAAAACAAAAAAGAGTCAAATCGAAAAACGAATCAAATTGAAAAGAATCGAATCGAATCGAATCAAAAAGAATCGAATCGAATTGATTCGCAGTCGAAAAGAATCGAATCGTATCGAATCGAAAAGAATCGAATTATTCGAAATCGAATGGAATTGAATCAAAAAGAATCGAATCGAGATTGAAACGAAAAGAATCGAATAGATTCGAATTGAACAAATCGGAAAAAATCAAAACGAATCAAATCACATCGAGTGGAAAAGAATCGAATACAAATAGAAAAGAATCGAATTGAAATCGACTGAATCGAAAAGAAATCGAATAGATCAAATCAAAAAGAATCGAATCGATTCGAATGAACCGAGTAGAATCGAGTCGAAGTGAAAAGAATTGAATCGAATCGAAATCGAAAAGAATCTAATCGAAACGAAAAGAATCGAATCGAAGAGAATCTAATCGAAATGAAAAGAATCAAATCGAATCGAAAAGAATCGAATCGAAACGAAAACTGTCGATCGAATCGAATCGAAAAGAATCGAGTTGAATAGAAAAGAATCGAATCGAATAAAATCGATAAGATTTGAATCAAATCCAATAGAATCGAAAAGATTCGAATCGAATTGAAAAGAAACGAACCGAAGTGAAAAGAATCGAATCGAATCGAAAGAATCAAATCGAAAAAAAAATCGAATCGAAATTAAAAGAATCGAATCGAATCAAAGCATAGAGAATCGAATCTAATTGAATCGAAAGAATCGAATTGAATCAAATAGAGAAGAATCTAATGGTAAGGAATCGAATCGAAAAGAATCCAATTGTATTGAATCGAATCGAAAAGAAATGAATTGAATAGATTATAAAAGAATCGAATCGAAAGGAATCGACTCGAAACGTAAAGAATCGAATCGAAAAAATTGAATAGATCGAAGAATTGAATAGAAATGAATCGAATCGAAATGAAAAGAATTGAATCGAATCGAATCGAAAACAATCGAATCAAAAACAATCGAATTGAAACAAAAGAATCGCATTGTATTTAATCGAATCAAAAAAATCTAATTGAATCGAATCGAAAAGAATCGATTTGAAATGAAAAGAATCTAATCGAATTGATAGAAAATTGAATCGAATCGAAAACAATCGAATCGAATGGAAAAGAATCGAATTGTATGGAAACGAATCGAAAAGAATCTAATTGAGTAGAAAGAATCAAATCAAATTTAATGGAATCGAAAAGAACCGAATAGCATCGAATTGAATCGAATCGAAAAGAATCGAAACGAATTGAATCGAAAAGCATTGAGTCGAATCAAATCGAAAAGAATCGAATCGTATCAAATTGAAAAGAATCGAATCGATCTGAAAAGAATTGAATCGAATCGAAAAGAATCAAATTGAAACGAAAAGAATCAAATCGATAGCAAGAATCGAATCGAAACGAATCGATTTGAAAAGAGCCGAATCGAATCGAATTGAATGAAATATTCGAATCGAATCGAAAAGAATCTAATCTAATGAAATCCAAAAGAATCAAATCGAAACAAATAGAATCAAACCGAATGGAATTGAATCGAAAAGAGTCGATTCGAATCAAATTGGAATGAAAAGAATGAATCGAATCGAATAAAAAACAAGTGAATCGAATAGAATAGAAGAGAATCGAAACGAAAAGAATCAAATTGAATCGAAAGGAATCGAATCGAAAAGAATCGAATCAAAGAGAAAAGACTCGAATCGAATGGAACAGAATAGAATCAAAAAGAATCGAATTGAAACAAAAAGAATCGAATTGAATTGAATCGAAAAGAATCGAATGGAATCGAATCGAAAAGAATCGAATTGAATTAAATCGAAGAGAATCGAATCGAATTGAATTGAATCGAAGAGAATCGAATCGAATAGAAAAGAATCAAATCGAAATGAAATCGATTTGAAACGAAAAGAATCGAATCGAATCAAATTGAATGAAAAGAATTGAATCGAATCAAAAAGAATCAAACCGAAACAAAAAGAATCAAACCGAATTGAAAAGAATCTAACTGAATAGAATCGAAAAGAATCGACGTACCGAATCGAATCCAATCGAAAAAAATCTAATCGTATCAAATCGAATCGAAAAGAATTGAAATGAATAGAATAGAAAAGATTCGAATCGAATCAAAACAATCAAATCGAGTAATATCGAATCGAAAAGGAATCGAATCGAATGAATGAAAGAATTTGAATTGAATCAAAAAGAATTGATTCAAATCAAAAAGAATCGAATCGATTCGAATCGAAAAGACTCGAATCGAAAAGAATCGAAAGATCGAATCGAATCAAAAAGGATCGAATCGCAAAGAACCGAATCTAAAGAAAAGGAATCGAATCGAATCGAAACGAATAGAATCGAAAAGAATCGATTTGATCGAAATGAAAAGAATCGTATCGAATTCAAATCGAAAAAAATCAAATGGAATCGAATCGAATCGTATCGAAAAGAATCAAATCAAATGAAAAGAATCGAATCGAATAGAAAAGAATCGAATTGATTGGAATCGACTTCGAAAACAATCTAATTGAATTGAAAGGAATCGAATCAAATTTAATGGAATCGACAAGAATCGTATCAAATCAAAAAGATCGAATCGAAATGAATCAATTCGAAAAGAATCAATCGAATCGAATCGAAAAGAATCGAATCGAAAAGAATTGATTGAAAGAATCGAATTGAATCGAATTGAAAAGACTCGAATCGAATAAAAGATCGACTCGAATCGAAAAAGAATCGAATCGAATCGGAAAGAATTGAATTGGAATGAATCGATTTGAATCGAATTGAAAAGATCGAATCGAAAAAATCGAATCGAAAGAACTGAGTTGAGTTGAATCGAATCGAAAAGATTCGAATCGAATCGTGTCGAATCAAAAAGATGGGAATCGAAACGAATCGAATCGAATCGAATCGAAAAGAATCGAATAGATAGCAAAGAATCAAATCGAATAGAAAAAGAATTTGAATCGAATTGAAACGATTCGAAAAAATCGAAACTAATCGAATCATCGAATGGAAAAGAATCGAATCGAATCAAAAGAATCGAAACGAACTGAATCGAAAGAATCGAATCGAACAGAATCGAAAAGATTGAATCGTAATGTAACAATCGAATCCAAATGATCGAATCAAGCCAAGTCGGAAAAGAATTGAATCGAAAAGAATCGAATCAAAATGAAAAGAATCGAATAGAATCGAATTGAAAAGAATCGAATTGAACCGAATCAAATAGAATAGAATCGAACAGAATTGAATCGAATGAAAAGAATCTTATCGAATCGATTCGAAAAGAATTGAAATCGAATCGAATGGAGAAGAATCAAATCAAATGGAATCGAAAAGAATCGAATCAAAGAGAATCTAATCGAAACGAAAGAATCAATCGAATCGAAAAGAATCGAATCGAAACGAAAAAGTGTCGAATCGAATCGAATCGAAAAGAATCGAATCGAACCGAAAAGAATCAAATCGAATCGAAAAGAATCGAATTGAATTGAATCGTAATGAAAAGAATCGAATCGAATCGAAAGAATCAAATCGAATCGAAAAACAATTGAATCGAATGCAATCAAATCGAAAAGAATCGAATCGAATTGAAAAGAATCAATCGAATTGATTGAATCGAAAAGAATCGAATCGAATCGAATCGCATCGAATCGAAAATAATAGAATTGAATAAAATAATCGAATCGAATTGAGAATAATTGGAATTGAATTGAATCGATAATCGAATCGAAACTAATCGAATCGAATCAAATCGATTCGAAAAAATCGAATCAGATTGCAACGAATCGAATCATATTGAATTGATTTGAATTGAAATGAATCGAATCTAATCAAATCAAAAAGAATCGAATCCAAAGAATCGAATTGTAAGAAAATCAAATCAAAACAAAAAGATTTCAAATCGAAACGAATCAAATTGAAACGAATCGAATCGAATCGAATCAAAAAGAATCGAATCGAATTGATTCGCAATCGAAAAGAATCGAATCGTATCTAATCGAAAAGAATCGAATCTATTCGAATCGAATGGAATTGAATCAAAAAGAATCGAATCGAATTGAAACGAAAAGAATCGAATAGATTCGAATTGGAACAAATCGAAAAAATCAAAACGAATCAAATCACATCGAGTGGAAAAGAATCGAATCAAATAGAAAAGAATCGAATTGAATCGAACTGAATCGAAAAGAATCGAATAGATCAAATCAAAAGAATCGAATCGATTCGAGATGAACCGAGTAAATCGACGTCGAAGTGAAAAGAATTGAATCGAATCGAATCGAAAAGAATCTAATCGAAACGAAAAGAATCGAATCGAAGAGACATCTAATCGAAATGAAAAGAATCAAATCGAAATCGAAAAGAATCGAATCGAACGAAAACTGTCGAATCGAATCGAATCGAAAAGAATCGAGTTGAATAGAAAAGAATCGAATCGAATAAAATCGATTAAGATTTGAATCAAATCCAATAGAATCGAAAAGATTCGAATCGAATTGAAAGAAACGAACCGAATGAAAAGAATCGAATCGAATCGAAAGAATCAAATCGAAAAAAAAATCGAAATCGAAATGTAAAAGAATCGAATCGAATCAAAGCATAAGAATCGAATCTAATTGAATCGAAAGAATCGATTGAATCAAATAGAGAAGAATCTAATGGTAAGGAATCGAATCGAAAAGAATCCAATTGTATTGAATCGAATCGAAAAGAAATGAATTGAATAGATTATAAAAGAATCGAATCGAAAGGAATCGACTCGAAACGTAAAGAATCGAATCGAAGAAAAATTGAATAGATCGAAGAATTGAATAGAAAATGAATCGAATCGAAATGAAAAGAATTGAATCGAAATCGAATCGATCGAAACAATCGAATCAAAAACAATCGAATTGAAACAAAAGAATCGCATTGTATTTAATCGAATCAAAAAATCTAATTGAATCGAATCGAAAAGAATCGATTTGAAATGAAAAGAATCGAATCGAATTGATAGAAAATTGAATCGAATCGAAAACAATCGAATCGATGGAAAAGAATCGAATTGTATGGAAACGAATCGAAAAGAATCTAATTGAGTAGAAAAGAATCAAATCAAATTAATGGAATCGAAAGAGAACCGAATAGCATCGAATTGAATCGAATCGAAAAGAATCGAAAACGAATTGAATCGAAAAGCATTGAGTCGAATCAAATCGAAAAGAATCGAATCGTATCAAATTGAAAAGAATCGAATCGATCTGAAAGAATTGAATCGAATCGAAAGAATCAAATTGAAACGAAAAGAATCAAATCGAATAGCAAAGAATCGAATCGAAACGAATCGATTTGAAAAGAGCCGAATCGAATCGAATTGAATGAAATATTCGAATCGAATCGAAAAGAATCTAATCTAATGAATCCAAAAGATCAAATTCGAAACAAATAGAATCAAACCGAATGGAATTGAATCGAAAAGAGTCGATTCGAATCAAATTGGAATGAAAAGAATTGAATCGAATCGAATACAAAAACAAGTGAATCGAATAGAATAGAAAATAAGAGATCGAAACGAAAAGAATCAAATTGAATCGAAAGGAATCGAATCGAAAAGAATCGAATCAAAGAGAAAAGACTCGAATCGAATGGAAAAGAATAGAATCAAAAAGAATCGAATTGAAACAAAAAGAATCGAATTGAATTGAATCGAAAAGAATCGAATGGAATCGAATCGAAAAGAATCGAATTGAATTAAATCGAAGAGAATCGAATCGAATTGAATTGAATCGAAGAGAATCGAATCGAATAGAAAAGAATCAAATCGAAAATGAATCGATTTGAACGCAAAGAATCGAATCGAATCAAATTGAATGAAAAGAATTGAATCGAATCAAAAAGAAATTGAATCAAAAGAATCAAACCGAAACAAAAAGAATCAAACCGAATTGAAAAGAATCTAACTGAATAGAATCGAAAAGAATCGACGTACCGAATCGAATCCAATCGAAAAAAATCTAATCGTATCAAATCGAATCGAAAAGAATTGAAATGAATAGAATAGAAAAGATTCGAATCGAATCAAAAACAATCAAATCGAGTAATATCGAATCGAAAAGAATCGAATCGAAAAGAAATCGAATCGAGATGGAAAAGAATTGAATTGGAATCAAAAAGAATTGATTCAAATCAAAAAAGATCGATCGATTCGAATCAGAAAGACTCGAATCGAAAAGAATCGAATCGAATCAAAAAAGGATCGAATCGCAAAAGAACCGAATCTAAAGAAAAGGAATCGAATCGAATCGAAACGAATGAATCGAAAAGAATCGATTTGAATCGAATGAAAAGAATCGTATCGAATCAAATCGAAAAAAATCAAATGGAATCGAATCGAATCGTATCGAAAAGAATCAAAATCAAATGAAAGAGAATCGAATCGAATAGAAAAGAATCGAATTGATTGGAATCGACTCGAAAACAATCTAATTGAATTGAAAGGAATCGAATCAAATTTAATGGAATCGACAAGAATCGTATCAAATCAAAAAGATCGAATCGAAATGAATCAATTCGAAAAGAATCAAATCGAATCGAATCGAAAAGAATCGAATCGAAAAGAATTGAATTGAAAAGAATCGAATTGAATCGAATTGAAAAGACTCGAATCGAAATTAAAAGAATCGAATCGAATCGAAAAGAATCGAATCGAATCGGAAAGAATTGAATTGGAATGAATCGATTTGAATCGAATTGAAAAGAATCGAATCGAAAAAATCGAATCGAAAAGAACTGAGTTGAGTTGAATCGAATCGAAAAGATTCGAATCGAATCGTGTCGAATCAAAAAGATGGAATCGAAACGAATCGAATCGAATCGAATCGAAAAGAATCGAATAGATAGCAAAGAATCAAATCGAATAGAAAAGAATTTGAATCGAATTGAAACGATTCGAAAAAATCGAAACTAATCGAATCATCGAATGGAAAAGAATCGAATCGAATCAAAAAGAATCGAAACGAACTGAATCGAAAGAATCGAATCGAACAGAATCGAAAAGAATTGAATCGTAATGTAACAAATCGAATCCAAATGATCGAATCAAGCCAAGTCGAAAAGAATTGAATCGAAAAGAATCGAATCGAATTAAAAGAATCGAATCGAATCGAAAAGAATCGAATTGAACCGAATCAAATAGAATAGAATCGAACAGAATTGAATCGAATGAAAAGAATCTTATCGAATCGATTCGAAAAGAATTGAATCGAATCGAATGGAGAAGAATCAAATCAAATGGAATCGAAAAGAATCGAATCAAAGAGAATCTAATCGAAACGAAAAGAATCAATCGAATCGAAAAGAATCGAATCGAAACGAAAAGTGTCGAATCGAATCGAATCGAAAAGAATCGAATCGAACCGAAAGAATCAAATCGAATCGAAAAGAATCGAATTGAATTGAATCGTAATGAAAAGAATCGAATCGAATCGAAAGAATCAAATCGAATCGAAACAATTGAATCGAATGCAATCAAATCGAAAAGAATCGAATCGAATTGAAAAGAATCAAATCGAATTGATTGAATCGAAAAGAAATCGAATCGAATCGAATCGCATCGAATCGAAATAATAGCATCCTGAATAAAAATAATCGAATCGAATTGAGAAATCTGGAATTGAATTGAATCGATAAATCGAAATCGAAACTAATCGAATCGAATCACAATCGATTCGAAAAAAATCGAATCAGAATTGCCACGAATCGATCATATTGAATTGATTTGAATTGACTGAATCGAATCTAATCAAATCAAAAGAATCGAATCCAAAGAATCGAAGTGTAGAAAATCAAATCAAAACAAAAAAGATTCAAATCGAAACGAATCAATTGAAAAGAATCGATCGAATCGAATCAAAAAGAATCGAATCGAATTGATTCGCATCGAAAAGAATCGAATCGTATCGAATCGAAAAGAATCGAATCTATTCGAATCGAATGGAATTGAATCAAAAAGAATCGAATCGAATTGAAACGAAAAGAATCGAATAGATTCGAATTGGAACAAATCGAAAAAAATCAAAACGAATCAAATCACATCGAGTGGAAAAGAATCGAATCAAATAGAAAAGAATCGAATTGAATCGAACTGAATCGAAAAGAATCGAATAGATCAAATCAAAAGAATCGAATCGATTCGAGATGAACCGAGTAGAATCGAGTCGAAGTGAAAAGAATTGAATTGAATCGAATCGAAAAGAATCTAATCGAAACGAAAAGAATCGAATCGAAGAGAATCTAATCGAAATGAATCGAATCGAAACGAAAACTGTCGAATCGAATCGAATCGAAAAGAATCGAGTTGAATAGAAAAGAATCGAATCGAATAAAATCGATAAGATTTGAATCAAATCCAATAGAATCGAAAAGATTCGAATCGAATTGAAAAGAAACGAACCGAAGTGAAAAGAATCGAATCGAATCGAAAGAATCAAATCGAAAAAAAAATCGAATCGAAATTAAAAGAATCGAATCGAATCAAAGCATAAAGAATCGAATCTAATTGAATCGAAAGAATCGATTGAATCAAATAGAGAAGAATCTAATGGTAAGGAATCGAATCGAAAAGAATCCAATTGTATTGAATCGAATCGAAAGAAATGAATTGAATAGATTATAAAAGAATCGAATCGAAAGGAATCGACTCGACACGTAAGAATCGAATCGAAAAAATTGAATAGATCGAAGATTGAATAGAAATGAATCGAATCGAAATGAAAGAATTGAATCGAATCGAATCGAAAAACAATCGAATCAAAAAACAATCGAATTGAAACAAAAGAATCGCATTGTATTTAATCATCGAATCAAAAATCTAATTAAGTCGAATCGAAAAGAATCGATTATGAAATGAAAAGAATCTATACGATTGATTAGAAAATTGAATCGAGATCGAAAGAAACAATCGAATCGAATGGAAAAGACTCGAATTGTATGGAAACGAATCGAAAAGAATCTAATTGAGTAGAAAAGAATCAAATCAAATTTAATGGAATCGAAAAGAACCGAATAGCATCGAATTGAATCGAATCGAAAAGAATCGAAACGAATTGAATCGAAAAGCATTGAGTCGAATCAAATCGAAAAGAATCGAATCGTATCAAATTGAAAAGAATCGAATCGATCTGAAAAGAATTGAATCGAATCGAAAAGAATCAAATTGAAACGAAAAGAATCAAATCGAATAGCAAAGAATCGAATCGAAACGAATCGATTTGAAAAGAGCCGAATCGAATCGAATTGAATGAAATATTCGAATCGAATCGAAAAGAATCTAATCTAATGAAATCCAAAAGAATCAAATCGAACAAATAGAATCAAACCGAATGGAATTGAATCGAAAAGAGTCGATTCGAATCAAATTGGAATGAAAAGAATTGAATCGAATCGAATAAAAAACAAGTGAATCGAATAGAATAGAAAAGAAGAGAATCGAAACGAAAAGAATCAAATTGAATCGAAAGGAATCGAATCGAAAAGAATCGAATCAAGAGAAAAGACTCGAATCGAATGGAAAAGAATAGAATCAAAAAGAATCGAATTGAAACAAAAAGAATCGAATTGATTGAATCGAAAAGAATCGAATGGAATCGAATCGAAAAGAATCGAATTGAATTAAATCGAAGAGAATCGAATCGAATTGAATTGAATCGAAGAGAATCGAATCGAATAGAAAAGAATCAAATCGAAATGAATCGATTTGAAACGAAAAGAATCGAATCGAATCAAATTGAATGAAAAGAATTGAATCGAATCAAAAAGAATTGAATCAAAAAGAATCAAACCGAATTGAAAAGAATCTAACTGAATAGAATCGAAAAGAATCGACGTACCGAATCGAATCCAATCGAAAAAAATCTAATCGTATCAAATCGAATCGAAAAGAATTGAAATGAATAGAATAGAAAAGATTCGAATCGAATCAAAAACAATCAAATCGAGTAATATCGAATCGAAAAGAATCGAATCGAAAAGAATCGAATCGAATGGAAAAGAATTGAATTGAATCAAAAAGAATTGATTCAAATCAAAAAGAATCGAATCGATTCGAATCGAAAAGACTCGAATCGAAAAGAATCGAAAAGAATCGAATCGAATCAAAAAGGATCGAATCGCAAAGAACCGAATCTAAAGAAAAGGAATCGAATCGAATCGAAACGAATAGAATCGAAAAGAATCGATTTGAATCGAAATGAAAGAATCGTATCGAATCAAATCGAAAAAAATCAAATGGAATCGAATCGAATCGTATCGAAAAGAATCAAATCAAATGAAAGAATCGAATCGAATAGAAAAGAATCGAATTGATTGGAATCGACTCGAAAACAATCTAATTGAATTGAAAGGAATCGAATCAAATTTAATGGAATCGACAAGAATCGTATCAAATCAAAAAGATCGAATCGAAATGAATCAATTCGAAAAGAATCAAATCGAATCGAATCGAAAAGAATCGAATCGAAAAGAATTGAATTGAAAAGAATCGAATTGAATCGAATTGAAAAGACTCGAATCGAATTAAAAGAATCGAATCGAATCGAAAAGAATCGA
This sequence comes from Canis lupus familiaris, assembly GCF_011100685.1. Classification (NCBI taxonomy): domain Eukaryota; kingdom Metazoa; phylum Chordata; class Mammalia; order Carnivora; family Canidae; genus Canis; species Canis lupus. The sequence continues at coordinate 25,883 of NW_023331643.1, forward strand.
ATCGAATCGGAAAGAATTGAATTGGAATGAATCGATTTGAATCGAATTGAAAAGAATCGAATCGAAAAAATCGAATCGAAAAGAACTGAGTTGAGTTGAATCGAATCGAAAAGATTCGAATCGAATCGTGTCGAATCAAAAAGATGGAATCGAAACGAATCGAATCGAATCGAATTGAAAAGAATCGAATCGATCTGAAAAGAATCAAATCGAATAGAAAAGAATTTGAATCGAATTGAAACGATTCGAAAAAATCGAAACTAATCGAATCATCGAATGGAAAAGAATCGAATCGAATCAAAAAGAATCGAAACGAACTGAATCGAAAGAATCGAATCGAACAGAATCGAAAAGAATTGAATCGTAATGTAACAAATCGAATCCAAATGATCGAATCAAGCCAAGTCGAAAAGAATTGAATCGAAAAGAATCGAATCAAAATGAAAAGAATCGAATAGAATCGAATTGAAAAGAATCGAATTGAACCGAATCAAATAGAATAGAATCGAACAGAATTGAATCGAATGAAAAGAATCTTATCGAATCGATTCGAAAAGAATTGAATCGAATCGAATGGAGAAGAATCAAATCAAATGGAATCGAAAAGAATCGAATCAAAGAGAATCTAATCGAAACGAAAAGAATCAATCGAATCGAAAAGAATCGAATCGAAACGAAAAGTGTCGAATCGAATCGAATCGAAAAGAATCGAATCGAACCGAAAAGAATCAAATCGAATCGAAAAGAATCGAATTGAATTGAATCGTAATGAAAAGAATCGAATCGAATCGAAAGAATCAAATCGAATCGAAAACAATTGAATCGAATGCAATCAAATCGAAAAGAATCGAACTCGAATTGAAAAGAATCAAATCGAATTGATTGAATCGAAAAGAATCGAATCGAATCGAATCGCATCGAATCGAAATAATAGAATTGAATAAAAATAATCGAATCGAATTGAGAATAATTGGAATTGAATTGAATCGATAATCGAATCGAAACTAATCGAATCGAATCAAATCGATTCGAAAAAATCGAATCAGATTGCAACGAATCGAATCATATTGAATTGATTTGAATTGAAATGAATCGAATCTAATCAAATCAAAAAGAATCGAATCCAAAGAATCGAATTGTAGAAAATCAAATCAAAACAAAAAGATTCAAATCGAAACGAATCAAATGAAAAGAATCGAATCGAATCGAATCAAAAAGAATCGAATCGAATTGATTCGCATCGAAAAGAATCGAATCGTATCGAATCGAAAAGAATCGAATCTATTCGAATCGAATGGAATTGAATCAAAAAGAATCGAATCGAATTGAAACGAAAAGAATCGAATAGATTCGAATTGGAACAAATCGAAAAAAATCAAAACGAATCAAATCACATCGAGTGGAAAAGAATCGAATCAAATAGAAAAGAATCGAATTGAATCGAACTGAATCGAAAAGAATCGAATAGATCAAATCAAAAAGAATCGAATCGATTCGAGATGAACCGAGTAGAATCGAGTCGAAGTGAAAAGAATCGAATCGAATCGAATCGAAAAGAATCTAATCGAAACGAAAAGAATCGAATCGAAGAGAATCTAATCGAAATGAAAAGAATCAAATCGAATCGAAAAGAATCGAATCGAAACGAAAACTGTCGAATCGAATCGAATCGAAAAGAATCGAGTTGAATAGAAAAGAATCGAATCGAATAAAATCGATAAGATTTGAATCAAATCCAATAGAATCGAAAAGATTCGAATCGAATTGAAAAGAAACGAACCGAAGTGAAAAGAATCGAATCGAATCGAAAGAATCAAATCGAAAAAAAAATCGAATCGAAATTAAAAGAATCGAATCGAATCAAAGCATAAAGAATCGAATCTAATTGAATCGAAAGAATCGATTGAATCAAATAGAGAAGAATCTAATGGTAAGGAATCGAATCGAAAAGAATCCAATTGTATTGAATCGAATCGAAAAGAAATGAATTGAATAGATTATAAAAGAATCGAATCGAAAGGAATCGACTCGAAACGTAAAGAATCGAATCGAAAAAATTGAATAGATCGAAGAATTGAATAGAAATGAATCGAATCGAAATGAAAAGAATTGAATCGAATCGAATCGAAAACAATCGAATCAAAAACAATCGAATTGAAACAAAAGAATCGCATTGTATTTAATCGAATCAAAAAAATCTAATTGAATCGAATCGAAAAGAATCGATTTGAAATGAAAAGAATCTAATCGAATTGATAGAAAATTGAATCGAATCGAAAACAATCGAATCGAATGGAAAAGAATCGAATTGTATGGAAACGAATCGAAAAGAATCTAATTGAGTAGAAAAGAATCAAATCAAATTTAATGGAATCGAAAAGAACCGAATAGCATCGAATTGAATCGAATCGAAAAGAATCGAAACGAATTGAATCGAAAAGCATTGAGTCGAATCAAATCGAAAAGAATCGAATCGTATCAAATTGAAAAGAATCGAATCGATCTGAAAAGAATTGAATCGAATCGAAAAGAATCAAATTGAAACGAAAAGAATCAAATCGAATAGCAAAGAATCGAATCGAAACGAATCGATTTGAAAAGAGCCGAATCGAATCGAATTGAATGAAATATTCGAATCGAATCGAAAAGAATCTAATCTAATGAAATCCAAAAGAATCAAATCGAAACAAATAGAATCAAACCGAATGGAATTGAATCGAAAAGAGTCGATTCGAATCAAATTGGAATGAAAAGAATTGAATCGAATCGAATAAAAAACAAGTGAATCGAATAGAATAGAAAAGAAGAGAATCGAAACGAAAAGAATCAAATTGAATCGAAAGGAATCGAATCGAAAAGAATCGAATCAAAGAGAAAAGACTCGAATCGAATGGAAAAGAATAGAATCAAAAAGAATCGAATTGAAACAAAAAGAATCGAATTGAATTGAATCGAAAAGAATCGAATGGAATCGAATCGAAAAGAATCGAATTGAATTAAATCGAAGAGAATCGAATCGAATTGAATTGAATCGAAGAGAATCGAATCGAATAGAAAAGAATCAAATCGAAATGAATCGATTTGAAACGAAAAGAATCGAATCGAATCAAATTGAATGAAAAGAATTGAATCGAATCAAAAAGAATTGAATCAAAAAGAATCAAACCGAAACAAAAAGAATCAAACCGAATTGAAAAGAATCTAACTGAATAGAATCGAAAAGAATCGACGTACCGAATCGAATCCAATCGAAAAAAATCTAATCGTATCAAATCGAATCGAAAAGAATTGAAATGAATAGAATAGAAAAGATTCGAATCGAATCAAAAACAATCAAATCGAGTAATATCGCAATCGAAAAGAATCGAATCGAAAGAATCGAATCGAATGGAAAGAATTGATTGAATCAAAAAGAATTGATTCAAATCAAAAAGAATCGATACGATTCGAATCGAAAAGACTCGAATCGAAAAGAATCGAAAAGAATCGAATCGAATCAAAAAGGATCGAATCGCAAAGAACCGAATCTAAAGAAAGGAATCGAATCGAAATCGAAACGAATAGAATCGAAAAGAATCGATTTGAATCGAAATGAAAAGAATCGTATCGAATCAAATCGAAAAAATTCAAATGGAATCGAATCGAATCGTATCGAAAAGAATCAAATCAAATGAAAAGAATCGAATCGAATAGAAAGAATCGATGATTGGAATCGACTCGAAAACAATCTAATTGAATTGAAAGGAATTCGAATCAAATTTAATGGAATCGACAAGAATCGTATCAAATCAAAAAGATCGAATCGAAATGAATCAATTCGAAAAGAATCAAATCGAATCGAATCGAAAAGAATCGAATCGGAAAAAGAATTGAATTGAAAAGAATCGAATTGAATCGAATTGAAAAGACTCGAATCGAATTAAAAGAATCGAATCGAATCGAAAAGAATCGAATCGAATCGGAAAGAATTGAATTGGACATGAATCGATTTGAATCGGAATTGAAAAGAATCGAATCGAAAAAATCGAATCGAAAAGAAACTGAGTTGAGTATGAATCGAATCGAAAAGATTCGAATCGAATCGTGTCGAATCAAAAAGATGGAATCGAAACGAATCGAATCGAATCGAATCGAAAAGAATCGAATAGATAGCAAAGAATCAAATCGAATAGAAAAGAATTTGAATCGAATTGAAACGATTCGAAAAATCGAAACTAATCGAATCATCGAATGGAAAAGAATCGAATCGAATCAAAAAGAATCGAAACGAACTGAATCGAAAGAATCGAATCGAACAGAATCGAAAAGAATTGAATCGTAATGTAACAAATCGAATCCAAATGATCGAATCAAGCCAAGTCGAAAAGAATTGAATCGAAAAGAATCGAATCAAAATGAAAAGAATCGAATAGAATCGAATTGAAAAGAATCGAATTGAACTGAATCGAAAGAATCGAATCGAACAGAATTGAATCGAATGAAACGAATCTTATCGAATCGATTCGAAAAGAATTGAATCGAATCGAATGGAGAAGAATCAAATCAAATGGAATCGAAAAGAATCGAATCAAGAGAATCTAATCGAAACGAAAAGAATCAATCGAATCGAAAAGAATGGAATCGAAACGAAAAGTGTCGAATCGAATCGAATCGAAAAGAATCGAATCGAACCGAAAAGAATCAAATCGAATCGAAAAGAATCGAAATTGAATTGAATCGTAATGAAAAGAATCGAATCGAATCGAAAGAATCAAATCGAATCGAAAACAATTTGAATCGAATGCAATCAAATCGAAAAGAATCGAATCGAATTGAAAAGAATCAAATCGAATTGATTGAATCGAAAAGAATCGAATCGAATCGAATCGCATCGAATCGAAAATAATTAGAATTGAATAAAAATAATCGAATCGAATTGAGAATAATGGAATTGAATTGAATCGATAATCGAATCGAAATAATCGAATCGAATCAAATCGATCGAAAAAATCGAATCAGATTGCACGAATCGAATCATATTGAATTGATTTGAATTGAAATGAATCGAATCTAATCAAATCAAAAAGAATCGAATCCAAAGAATCGAATTGTAGAAAATCAAATCAAACACAAAAAGATTCAAATCGAACGAATCAAATTGAAAAGAATCGAATCGAATCGAATCAAAAGAATCGAATCGAATGATGATCGCATCGAAAAGACTCGAATCGTATCGAATCGAAACGAATCGCATCTATTCGAATCGAATGGAATTGAATCAAAAAGAATCGAATCGAATTGAAAACGAAAGAATCGAATAGATTCGAATTGGAACAAATCGAAAAAAAATCAAAACGAATCAATCACATCGAGTGGAAAAGAATCGAATCAAATAGAAAAGAATCGAATTGAATCGAACTGAATCGAAAAGAATCGAATAGATCAAATCAAAAAGAATCGAATCGATTCGAGATGAAACCGAGTAGAATCGAATCGAAAGTGAAAAAGAATCGAATCGAATCGAATCGAAAGAATCTAATCGAAACGAAAAGAATCGAATCGAAGAGACTCTAATCGAATGAAAAAGAATCAAATCGAATCGAAAAGAAATCGAATCGAAACGAAAACTGTCGAATCGAATCGAATCGAAAGAATCGAGTTGAATAGAAAAGAATCGAATCGAATAAAATCGATAAGATTTGAATCAAATCCAATAGAATCGAAAAGATTCGAATCGAATTGAAAAGAAACGAACCGAAGTGAAAAGAATCGAATCGAATCGAAAGAATCAAATCGAAAAAAAAATCGAATCGAAATTAAAAGAATCGAATCGAATCAAAGCATAAAGAATCGAATCTAATTGAATCGAAAAGAATCGATTGAATCAAATAGAGAAGAATCTAATGGTAAGGACTCGAATCGAAAAGAATCCAATTGTATTGAATCGAATCGAAAAGAATGAATTGAATAGATTATAAAAGACTCGAATCGAACGGAATCGACTCGAAACGTAAAGAATCGACTCGAAAATTGAATAGATCGAAGAATTGAATAGAAATGAATCGAATCGAAATGAAAAGAATTGAATCGAATCGAATCGAAAACAATCGAATCAAAAACAATCGAATGTGAAACAAAAGAATCGCATTGTATTTAATCGAATCAAAAAAATCTAATTGAATCGAATCGAAAAGAATCGATTTGAAATGAAAAGAATCTAATCGAATTGATAGAAAATTGAATCGAATCGAAAACAATCGAATCGAATGGAAAAGAATCGAATTGTATGGAAACGAATCGAAAAGAATCTAATTGAGTAGAAAAGAATCAAATCAAATTTAATGGAATCGAAAAGAACCGAATAGCATCGAATTGAATCGAATCGAAAAGAATCGAAACGAATTGAATCGAAAAGCATTGAGTCGAATCAAATCGAAAAGAATCGAATCGTATCAAATTGAAAAGAATCGAATCGATCTGAAAAGAATTGAATCGAATCGAAAAGAATCAAATTGAAACGAAAAGAATCAAATCGAATAGCAAAGAATCGAATCGAAACGAATCGATTTGAAAAGAGCCGAATCGAATCGAATTGAATGAAATATTCGAATCGAATCGAAAAGAATCTAATCTAATGAAATCCAAAAGAATCAAATCGAAACAAATAGAATCAAACCGAATGGAATTGAATCGAAAAGAGTCGATTCGAATCAAATTGGAATGAAAAGAATTGAATCGAATCGAATAAAAAACAAGTGAATCGAATAGAATAGAAAAGAAGAGAATCGAAACGAAAAGAATCAAATTGAATCGAAAGGAATCGAATCGAAAAGAATCGAATCAAAGAGAAAAGACTCGAATCGAATGGAAAAGAATAGAATCAAAAAGAATCGAATTGAAACAAAAAGAATCGAATTGAATTGAATCGAAAAGAATCGAATGGAATCGAATCGAAAAGAATCGAATTGAATTAAATCGAAGAGAATCGAATCGAATTGAATTGAATCGAAGAGAATCGAATCGAATAGAAAAGAATCAAATCGAAATGAATCGATTTGAAACGAAAAGAATCGAATCGAATCAAATTGAATGAAAAGAATTGAATCGAATCAAAAAGAATTGAATCAAAAAGAATCAAACCGAAACAAAAAGAATCAAACCGAATTGAAAAGAATCTAACTGAATAGAATCGAAAAGAATCGACGTACCGAATCGAATCCAATCGAAAAAAATCTAATCGTATCAAATCGAATCGAAAAGAATTGAAATGAATAGAATAGAAAAGATTCGAATCGAATCAAAAACAATCAAATCGAGTAATATCGAATCGAAAAGAATCGAATCGAAAAGAATCGAATCGAATGGAAAAGAATTGAATTGAATCAAAAAGAATTGATTCAAATCAAAAAGAATCGAATCGATTCGAATCGAAAAGACTCGAATCGAAAAGAATCGAATCGAATCAAAAAGGATCGAATCGCAAAGAACCGAATCTAAAGAAAAGGAATCGAATCGAATCGAAACGAATAGAATCGAAAAGAATCGATTTGAATCGAAATGAAAAGAATCGTATCGAATCAAATCGAAAAAAATCAAATGGAATCGAATCGAATCGTATCGAAAAGAATCAAATCAAATGAAAAGAATCGAATCGAATAGAAAAGAATCGAATTGATTGGAATCGACTCGAAAACAATCTAATTGAATTGAAAGGAATCGAATCAAATTTAATGGAATCGACAAGAATCGTATCAAATCAAAAAGATCGAATCGAAATGAATCAATTCGAAAAGAATCAAATCGAATCGAATCGAAAAGAATCGAATCGAAAAGAATTGAATTGAAAAGAATCGAATTGAATCGAATTGAAAAGACTCGAATCGAATTAAAAGAATCGAATCGAATCGAAAAGAATCGAATCGAATCGGAAAGAATTGAATTGGAATGAATCGATTTGAATCGAATTGAAAAGAATCGAATCGAAAAAATCGAATCGAAAAGAACTGAGTTGAGTTGAATCGAATCGAAAAGATTCGAATCGAATCGTGTCGAATCAAAAAGATGGAATCGAAACGAATCGAATCGAATCGAATCGAAAAGAATCGAATAGATAGCAAAGAATCAAATCGAATAGAAAAGAATTTGAATCGAATTGAAACGATTCGAAAAAATCGAAACTAATCGAATCATCGAATGGAAAAGAATCGAATCGAATCAAAAAGAATCGAAACGAACTGAATCGAAAGAATCGAATCGAACAGAATCGAAAAGAATTGAATCGTAATGTAACAAATCGAATCCAAATGATCGAATCAAGCCAAGTCGAAAAGAATTGAATCGAAAAGAATCGAATCAAAATGAAAAGAATCGAATAGAATCGAATTGAAAAGAATCGAATTGAACCGAATCAAATAGAATAGAATCGAACAGAATTGAATCGAATGAAAAGAATCTTATCGAATCGATTCGAAAAGAATTGAATCGAATCGAATGGAGAAGAATCAAATCAAATGGAATCGAAAAGAATCGAATCAAAGAGAATCTAATCGAAACGAAAAGAATCAATCGAATCGAAAAGAATCGAATCGAAACGAAAAGTGTCGAATCGAATCGAATCGAAAAGAATCGAATCGAACCGAAAAGAATCAAATCGAATCGAAAAGAATCGAATTGAATTGAATCGTAATGAAAAGAATCGAATCGAATCGAAAGAATCAAATCGAATCGAAAACAATTGAATCGAATGCAATCAAATCGAAAAGAATCGAATCGAATTGAAAAGAATCAAATCGAATTGATTGAATCGAAAAGAATCGAATCGAATCGAATCGCATCGAATCGAAAATAATAGAATTGAATAAAAATAATCGAATCGAATTGAGAATAATTGGAATTGAATTGAATCGATAATCGAATCGAAACTAATCGAATCGAATCAAATCGATTCGAAAAAATCGAATCAGATTGCAACGAATCGAATCATATTGAATTGATTTGAATTGAAATGAATCGAATCTAATCAAATCAAAAAGAATCGAATCCAAAGAATCGAATTGTAGAAAATCAAATCAAAACAAAAAGATTCAAATCGAAACGAATCAAATTGAAAAGAATCGAATCGAATCGAATCAAAAAGAATCGAATCGAATTGATTCGCATCGAAAAGAATCGAATCGTATCGAATCGAAAAGAATCGAATCTATTCGAATCGAATGGAATTGAATCAAAAAGAATCGAATCGAATTGAAACGAAAAGAATCGAATAGATTCGAATTGGAACAAATCGAAAAAAATCAAAACGAATCAAATCACATCGAGTGGAAAAGAATCGAATCAAATAGAAAAGAATCGAATTGAATCGAACTGAATCGAAAAGAATCGAATAGATCAAATCAAAAAGAATCGAATCGATTCGAGATGAACCGAGTAGAATCGAGTCGAAGTGAAAAGAATCGAATCGAATCGAATCGAAAAGAATCTAATCGAAACGAAAAGAATCGAATCGAAGAGAATCTAATCGAAATGAAAAGAATCAAATCGAATCGAAAAGAATCGAATCGAAACGAAAACTGTCGAATCGAATCGAATCGAATCGAATTGAATAGAAAAGAATCGAATCGAATAAAATCGATAAGATTTGAATCAAATCCAATAGAATCGAAAAGATTCGAATCGAATTGAAAAGAAACGAACCGAAGTGAAAAGAATCGAATCGAATCGAAAGAATCAAATCGAAAAAAAAAATCGAATCGAAATTAAAAGAATCGAATCGAATCAAAGCATAAAGAATCGAATCTAATTGAATCGAAAGAATCGATTGAATCAAATAGAGAAGAATCTAATGGTAAGGAATCGAATCGAAAAGAATCCAATTGTATTGAATCGAATCGAAAAGAAATGAATTGAATAGATTATAAAAGAATCGAATCGAAAGGAATCGACTCGAAACGTAAAGAATCGAATCGAAAAAATTGAATAGATCGAAGAATTGAATAGAAATGAATCGAATCGAAATGAAAAGAATTGAATCGAATCGAATCGAAAACAATCGAATCAAAAACAATCGAATTGAAACAAAAGAATCGCATTGTATTTAATCGAATCAAAAAAATCTAATTGAATCGAATCGAAAAGAATCGATTTGAAATGAAAAGAATCTAATCGAATTGATAGAAAATTGAATCGAATCGAAAACAATCGAATCGAATGGAAAAGAATCGAATTGTATGGAAAAACGAAAAAAGAATCTAATTGAGTAGAAAAGAATCAAATCAAATTTAATGGAATCGAAAAGAACCGAATAGCATCGAATGAATCGAATCGAAAAGAATCGAAACGAATTGAATTCGAAAAGCATTGA
>NW_023331644.1:0-36365 GCF_011100685.1 Canis lupus familiaris
ATATTTAGAGGAAGCAAGAGAAAAGCTTTCTGAGAGTCCAACTTCATGCCCAAAGGAAATTTTCTTTCTTAAAGGCAACTAACATTTAAATTTCACAGATTTCACTTTTCTGCAGGTTTTTTAAAACAAATTATTTGAAAATAATTTAAACTTAAATGTTCAATAAAAGTAGTACATAGAATGTATGTAAACACCGTTTAACCAGATGTGCCTATTGTTAACATTTTACCCCATTTGTTTTATCATTTGTGTGCTTTATGAAATCAAGTTTTTGCTGAACCATGTACATAATTATATAGATCATGGCCCCTTAGCCCTAAATTCTTGAGTGTGTGTTTCCTAGGAATAGGGATATTCTTTTACTTAACCATAGTGGTCATCAGTTCAGCAATTCAGACAAATACTTCTATCTAATGTACTATTTAAATTCCAAATTTATCCATTGACCTAACAATATTCTTCATAGCATTTTTGCCTCTCTAACACAGAATCCAATCTAGGGTTAGGAATTGCATGTTTAGCATCCTTGAATCTAGCATATTTTCATAGCCTCTGTCTTTTATAATCTCTGTATCTTTTTTTTTAAAGACCGCATGAATCTTCTACTTCTGAAAAATACTTCAATAATACTTAAACTTTTATGCCTAGAAAAAATAATTTCAGAAAAGTAAATTTCACATGAACCAAAGGCCCAAGGCTAGAACTAATATTCATTTAAGCATATTCTATAAGAAGTAATGTGACTTTTTTTTTTTGAAATAATGTGACTTTGAGCAGACTATGAAGAAGTCATGCTGACAGAGGTACCAGTCTGTGAACTTGGACACATTCCTTAAAGAAGTCCCAGGAATTAATAACTTTGTATCTTCTTCTCCTTAGGATTTCAGGGCACTTCAAGTTTTCTTGAAGGCTAACATCACTTCTCAAAGACTCAACAGAAAATGTAACAGAAGGAATGGTATTCTAATTATTTTAGAAATTGCAGTGTAAAAATTGACCTTTGGAATGGCTGATCACTACAATGCACACTGAACACATGCTAATTTTCATCTGATGTTGACCTTACAATTTTCTGATGAAACTCTTCCCTAAAAACATATAAAGAACTTATTGAAATACATTTAATGATTCAAACTAATTTTCTGAAAAATTTTAATCTTAAACCAAGAAGGCACCGAAATTAAGTTATTGTTTTCATAAAAATGGATAATCAATTTTTATAATGGTTTTTGTTTTTAATTAAGCAGGGGCAAAGAAGAAGCTACACATATAACAAAGGATCACATAGGAGTGGTTGGGTGGCTCAGCCAGTTAAGCAACCAACTCTTGATTTCAGCTCAGGTTGTGGTATCAGGGTCCTGGGATCAAGCCCCAATTCAGGCTTAGTGGAGAGCCTGCCTATGGATTCTCTCTCTCCTCCCCTTTTCTTTCCCCCTCCCCCCATTCATGCATGCATTCTCTCTCTAAAATAAATAAATAAGTCTTAAAAAAAAGGAGTCACATAAATATTACTTATCCTCTTAAACATGCATAATTTCGTGAAATTAACTGACCTTTGGTATCATTTAAACAAATTATAACTCTGTTCTGGCCCCAGATTACATATTACCTATCCAACTTCCTACAACAATTTCTCTAATGCAGGGATTCTCAAATTGTGGTCCCAGTCCACAGCCTAAGCATCACCTTGGGAACTTAAGCCCCTGTCGAGATCTAATGAAAGAGAACATCTGAGAGTAGGGCCCAGCAATCTGTATCTGGCTGGATGCATGGTAAGGTACAGGAACCACTGACCTAAGGTATTTATACTGATCTCCCAGGAACATCAGGGGGATATATATGGATCCTTACTCCTGTCCTGATCATGATCCTCCATTTAGAATAAACTTCTCTTGCTAATCAAATTCCATTACCCATTTAGGACTAAGTCTGTATCCTTTCCTTAGGAGCTGTGTTCCATTCAGCCTGACTCCAGGTCATCTTGTATAAATTAGGTCTCTTGGGCAGTCAACTCATTATGGCAACAAAACAATTACTACTCCAGAAAACAATTGTTTTCTGTGAATGTCTTGCCACTCCATGAGAGTGTGTGGAGATTTTAGCATAATGGAAAGCAGGTAGAACAAGGATCAGACATATTTGGGTTTTTAACCTGATTTAACTCTGAATAAGTAATTAGTCATATAATTTTGAGAAAGAAACTGAAAAATAATTTTAAAATATTATGACTTTTTGGGAACAAGTGCAGCATTTTTTTTAGTATTTTTTATAACTGTTCAAGATGTATTCAGTTTTTTAGAAATGTCTTCCTCCTACTCTTGTTGCTAGCTCCCCTCCAGAGTAGCAGCCACTAGCAGTTTCTTATATATCGTTCAACACATAATTTATGCATATACATAAACTATATATAATTGTGCACAAATGTTAGTATGGTTATATCGCTTTGGCACCTTGAAATTTTCATTTAATGTATTTTTGAGATCACTGCACATCAGTTGATTTGTATATGCCTCATATGTAACACAGCATTTACAAAGATATATCTCAATATAATCAATCCTCTATTGATGTGCAAATACCAGGGTTGTTTCTGATCTCTTATAATTCAAACAATCCAACAATGAGTAACTTTGTACAGGTATTATGTCATCTTTTGAGATGATATCTGTAGTATAAATTGTTAAAATGGAAATTATGGTTTTGATGGTTATAATGAACTTAAAGCTTTTATTTTAATCTCCACAGAGTAGTTTTCAAACTTTTTAGTCTCAAAAGTCCTTTATAGTTTTTTTTTAAAAGATTTTTAAATTTTTAAGCAATCACTATGCCCTACATGGGGCTCGAACTTACAACCCTGAGATCTAGAGTCACATGCTCTACTGAGCCAGCCAGGGGTTCTGAGAATCCCTATAGTCTTAAAAACTGAGGATCTCAACAAGCTTTGTTTATGTGGGTTATACTGATAGGTATTTATATCAGAAATTAAGACTGAGAAATATTTAGTAAGTCAAAAATATAGTCATAAATTTATATACAGTAAAAATCACATTTTCATGAAAAATAACTATTTTCCAAAGCAAAATGTTTTGCAAGAAGAGTGGCATTCTCTGACTGAACAGAAAAAAGTTGGATTTTCATGCTGCTTTTGTACTCAATCTGTTGTTTTGGATGACAAATGTGAAAATATAGTTGCAGGAAGTATTTTAATAGTTTCTTCAGATAACTCTGGAACTTCTTTCATACTACCACAAAAACTCAGCAAGTGATAATTTCTTAAAGATTAGTCCAATGAAGAATACAGAGCCAAGCAATGAAGTTTTCTTACTGTTAAATAAAATCTAGTAGTCTACTTTGCATTTTGAATGGATTTTACTATTGCATGACTTTGTAAAACCACATGTCAAACATTTAGAAGATAGTGGTTCACTGAACCACTGAGTGGTTATGTGGTTATGAAACTGAGTTATGTAGATATTCCAAGTGTTGAAATAATTCATTATACAATATCAAAAATTCCCATTTGTTAATATCACCACCTATCTTATTTCAAAAAGGTTTTTAAGCATTGGGAAGCTGTCAGTTCATGGTAGCAGGTTATGGTTTTCTAAAATCCCAATTTTTGCTTGAGACATTAAATTTTATCATTGGCACCTTCCCATTAGTTGTTATCTCGAAGGGACAAGTTAGTTTTGTTCATTTTATTTTATTTTATTTTTTTTTTAATTTTTTAATTTTTATTTATTTATGCTAGTCACAGAGAGAGAGAGAGAGAGAGGCAGAGACATAGGCAGAGGGAGAAGCAGGCTCCATGCAGGGAGCCCGACGTGGGATTCGATCCCGGGTCTCCAGGATTGCGCCCTGGGCCAAAGGCAGGCGCCAAACCGCTGCGCCTCCCAGGGATCCCAGTTTTGTTCATTTTAGAGAAGATGTCTACTAAACCCCAAGTGAGAATGACTGTTTTCTGTTTCAGTTGTTCTTTCAAGTAAAAAATGGTACAACACTAAAAAAAAAAAGTGGTTAGTTCAGATTACAACATAATCACCCTAGAGCTTTTCATCAAGACAACCATCATGCTCAGTTTTATGCACATATTTCCTGACATAGAGTATTAAAAGGGTGTGTACTTGAGTCAAGATCTAATAAAATTATTTTTCACTGCTTCATTGAAAACATTCTTGAGTCAAACTGTTTTTCTTATTTCTCCTTTAACACTGTGAGTGTATAATGGTGAAGAATGCATGGTAATGCATTGCATGCTAATAAAAAGTGGTGCTACTGCTTTGGTTTGTGCTAAATGGCAAGCAGCTTTACTCACTATTGCTTTTACATTATCAGAGCTAATGTCAACACTGTGAAAAAGGCCAATTGCATCTTAATACTACTATGCAGATAGTTTTGGCCTTATGGACACCCTGAAAGAGTTGCAGGAAGCCTCCCTCCACTCCTAATCCCAGGTCTATACTTTAGACTATACTTTGAGCATCTTCACTAGAGAGGTTGCACCAATAAGTGAATCACCAAATACTCTGATTGTTGCCACACTGATAAGTGAAAATGGTATTTCACCGTAGTCTTAATTTTTAGTTTTCTTATTAAAATGTTGGTCTTTTTCCTGCCAATTTACAAGTGTATTCTACCATTAAGAAAATTGTTCTTTTGTCTGTGATTTATTATACTTTTCTTTGTAGCATCTAGGTTTTCCTTTAAGTTAATAAGGCCTTTGAAATTCACAGTACTTGGGGACATTATTGTTGCTTTTAGGTCTTTGATTCATCTAGAGTTTATTCATGACTTAAGCTGTGAGTTATGATCCTACTGCACTTTTACAGAGATGGATATATCCAGTTGTCCCATACCACTTACTGAATGATCTAGTTTTCGGGAAACTCATTATCTCTGAATTGTCTTTATCTGTACAATGATCAAAAGGAACATAATTTGGCTACTGCAAAGGGTCATTATGAAGATTAAATGGGAAAAGAATTTGGGAAATACTATAAAAGAGTAAACAACTATAACAGAATACATTATGTCTATATATCCCCCTTATCACAATGTGTACTTAGGACAGTGGTATACTGTGCTTAGTAGGTGGACAAGAGAGTAAAAAAAAAATGTGTAACTCCTAAAAGAACAGACTGTTTTTTGCACTTCCAGGACCCACTTAATGGTTATAGTAGTAAACACTGAAACATTTGGTCATGAAAAATTAAAGTAACAATTTAGGATTTGATGAATGTCACTCCATAGATGGAAAAAAAATTAAGTAAAATGGCTGAATATTTAGATCTATAACCTGGAACTCTGAGTTCAATAACAAAAATAAATCAGTAATTTCTGAATTACAGAGTAGAACAAGTTATGACAGCTCAACGGGGAATAAGTCAAAATGATTCCTTCCACCATCTGGAAAATTTACTCATGGATGGCTATAGCATACGCAAGATATAAATACCACAAGTCACACAACTAATTAATGTTAGAAAGGTTCTAAATAGAATTCAAGGCTTTAAACTTTTAACACAAGGCTGAAAGATTTCTGTATTGGACTTTTAAAATTGAATTTCGTGCTAAAATAGACCCAGAATATAAGTAGAAGTAACAGCTTTCCCATCACACTTTGTCAAGAGGCATGTGAGACATATGACAGATAATGTATTCATATATTAAACTACATTTTTTGGTGATTATTAATATAAAGCTAGAAAAACACATGCTAAAATAAAAAACCATTTACCAAAAATCCATTTCCTTATTTCCATTTTAAGATATGAAGTATATCACTTTATATTTTTCAGAATATGGAAATAAGCGAGATTACTGATGCAGAAATAAGTTGAATCTGATACAAAAACTATTAAAATAGCCAAATTAGACCTTTAAAGAAAGTAAAACTCATATTTTTAAAATGATAAACTATATAAAAAAGAGAGCATGAATGAAACTATTAAATTTCTTTAGCTTTTTAAAAAATGCTCGTAAACCTATGAGAAATAGTTGCTGTATTACTTAAAAAAAGAGAAAAAAGAATATATTATCACATTATCATGTGAAAGTCAATGTTTTTTCAAAATATTCATTTTTAAATGACATAAATGACAGAATTATGAATATGAAACATCAGTTTACTTAATTTTGTTTCAGATGTTGAATAGCATATAGGTTGATTTTTAATTATGCTCATATAAGCATAGTATTAATGTATGTATGTGACTGAAGACTTCTACAAAAGTACCAGGGCCTTAAACAATTTCACTGAGAGAAACACATATTGTCAAAGAATATGAATGTATCAAGATAGAGAAATTATATTCTTTAAGATGCTGCTTGTTACTATCAGACATGGTAATGCTGGAAAGCATTAGGCAGGACCAAGAATATACAAAATGACCAAATTTGCTTTAATATATGTTCAGGCTTTGTGAGTAGATAGTCATGAAATAGGACTTTCATAATGACTGAGATTTCTCTTGTCAATATCTATTATTTCTTCTTGAAATGATAAAATATTTTCCTTGTCATTTAAATACCTAAATATCTATTAGGCTTTAATGTCTCCTGAAACTTATCTGCTGATGCTTCTTCTGTTGTTGCTGAATAAGCGATTCTTTGACCACGATGTCTTAGTAATTTTCTTTCCTTATTAGGAATTTTAGAAAAGTCATGGCATATTTCACTTTTGTTCTGCGTTTTCCTTGCTCTATTATCTGAACAAAGGTAAAAATTACCTGTTTTGGTGAGAAGGAAGTAACAGGGTAAAGAGGCCTAATTCCAGCCTAGTCATCAGCAGGTACATGATAGTGGAAATGTCTCCTACTAACATTCTGCATGGCGATGGCCTTGTTTATTTTACATCTGAAACTGGGAGGTGGGTGAATGGAGGAAGGCTTAAACAGATTATTCTTAAGATTCTTATGATTAAATCTGTAACTCTGTACCTATTATTTTATATTAGTTTATCAAATATGCTGTGCCACTATAATTCTTACCTTGTTACCAAAAATGAACACAGTATGTTTATTTAAGTATGTACAGTGAATTCTTCATAATGTTCATGTATCATATAAAATGAAGACAAATATTAATATTAATAATGCTTAAACATCTTGAATATATCTTACATAGCAACCAAATATAATTCAAAACCAATTTGATAACACAGAAAAAAATCTATTCTACTTGTTATGTAATTGATTAGCTACTTTAACATCCTCCTTATTTTCCACTATGTTGAGTAATATTTAAAGAGTATTACTTATTTATTTACTTCAGAGTGCTCTCAACATAACATGAAATGATTTAAACATAAAAACCCACACTTGCAAAAATGGTAGCAAAATGACTCAAACTCTTGTTTTGTTTTGCTTTTTTTTATAATTTTTATTTATTTATGATAGTCACACAGAGAGAGAAGAGAGAGAGAGAGAGAGTCAGAGACACAGGCAGAGGGAGAAGCAGGCTCCATGCACTGGGAGCCCGACGTTGGGATTTATCCCGGGTCTCCAGGATAGTGCCCTGGGCCAAAGGCAGGCGCCAAACTGCTGCGCCACCCAGGGATCCCTCAAACTCTTGCTTGATAAGGAAGCAAACAATGACAGTATAAGTAAAATTAGTTTATTTAATAAAATCTTTAACTCAAGAGCTTTAAATAATCTAACAATCTAGTATTTACATTTGGGGAGGGGGTCAGAATCAAAATATGTATGATGTTGTCCAGATAATTCTTGGGATACAGACATGTTTGGGTGTAGTAGAAACGACAATGAAATATTGTAGAAATATTTTGCTTTTAAGTCTGTTTAGTTAGTAAGACGCTTGCTAATTCAGTTTTTCAATCCTAATATGAAAAGGCTAGATTCCGTGACATTCTAAAAGCTACCTCCATAGAATTTAAGATGGTGGAGAAGCAGGAGGACCCTGATCTTTCCTCGTCTCTTGAACACAGCTGCATTGAGGGTCAGATCTCTTGGAACACCCAGGAAATTGATCTGAGAAGGAAGAAGGATCACCATGGTTGGAGAGAGATAATGTGGCAGGTGTGAGGTGTGTGGAAGTGAATTGAGGGAGAGAAAAACTGCATGTGGCAGAGGGGAATGAACTCTTTCCTGGGAAGAGAAAGAGAGGAGGGTTTGACAGAGTGTGGCATCGGTTCACACAAGAAGAAAACCTCTCTGGCCATAGACTGGGGAGCCAGAGGGAACTGAGTGTTGCAGGATTTTTTTTTTTTGCAAACAGTGTGTATGGAGCTCAATCTCTGAGGTTTAGAAGTGTGCAACTTTTACTGGAGCTTTGGTTCACACTTCTGAGGAGAAAGGAGGGCTCTGGTCTGGGAATACACATGAAATGGTGTAGGGATCTCCTGGAGTTGCACTGGGAGGGATCGTTCCCCTTCCTGGAGTACACTTGGAAAAGGGTATATTGCTCCTGTAAGTACAAAAGACCCTGCAGGCACCAGTATATGGCCTTTCATTGGCAGGGGACAAAAGCATGCAAGAAGGTGGGTAATCAGGATACTGCTTTTCCTGGTGCTACACCATAGATTCTGGGCATTGAGGAGGCCGTGGGGACGTTTTTTCTGGGACAAAGGTCACTAATCACAGCAAAGCAAGGCTCTAATCCTGAGGAGGAAGCAGATCCTAGCTGTGCCAACTCCATTAAGATCTGAGTGTTTGAATCCCAGTTGTGTCAAAGATAGAACCCAGGAGACTTGTGGCATCGAAGAACCGTCACTTTTCTGTGAAGGTTTCCTGAACAATGGGGCAGGTGTGAGATCCTCTCACCCTGTCCTGGGATAAGAGGGTGGTATGTTGCCATTTTACCCTCACTACTAACAAGGTGGGACATTGGAGAGCAACACAGGCCATCAGTGGAAGCCACTTACATCAAACACTGCACTTCCTGTGCTTGGCAAATGCATTTTTACTAGGACAGGACTGACTCTGGGCCAGCACAGCAGGCCTCTTCCTCAGAAGATCAGCAAATCTACTGATCATACAGTGCTTCAAAATGTCCCCTTCAATTCTGGTGGAAATAGGACCAGGCTGTATTTTTTCCCCCCATTCCTTTTTGTTCCTTTGGAATCAGGCTTACAGTGTTTTGTTAGTATGTTTCTAATTTTCTTTTCTCTGTCTCTCTTTTTGATCGAGCTTCTGTTTTTCTTTTTTCTTTCTTTATATTTTGTTGGAATCAGGCTTACAGTTTTTTGATTGTCTGTTTTTTTTGTTTGTACCTTTCCCTTTACGCTTTTATTTTTGGATCAGGCTTTCCTCCCCCTCACCTCGCAGGCCTGTTTTCACAAACAGATCAAAGCACACCTAGATAAAGGTCCAAACACTTCCCACTACCAGCAAGGAGGAACTCTGTGGAGGACTGACATGTGGGAAAGAGCAGCCAAAATACAACAGCACCACAAACACTTCCTGAAGCTCCAGGCTGTGGAGAGTGTATGACTTCTTTTAAATATCGGTGCAGGAAACATAACAGGCTTCCACAACACATGAAAGACAGAAACTTAGCCAAAATGACAAGACAGAGGAATCCTTCTCAAAAGAAAGGTCAGGAGGATATCAAAGCCAGGGACTTGTGCAAAACAATAGAAGCAATATATGAAGAAGAATTTATAAAAACAGTCATAAGAATATTAGCTGGACCTGAAAAAAAAGCACAGAAGACACCAGAGAAGCCCTTACTGCAGAGATAAAAGACCTAAAAAATAGCCAAAGTAAAAAATGCTACAACTGAGATGCAAAACAGATTGGATATAATCACATTGAGGACCGAAGAAGCAGAAGAGAGAATAGGCAGTAAAGAAGATAAAATTATGGAAAATAATGAACCAGAAAAGAAGATGGAAAGAAAACTGTTAGATCACAAATACAGATGTAGGGCACTCAGCAATTCATTAAAGTGGATCATATCATATCACAGGAGTCCCAGAAGAAGAGCAAGAAAAACGGGCAGAAGGTTTATTTGAACAAATTATAGCTGAGAACTTCTCCGAATCTGGAGAAGGAAAACAGGAATTCAAGTCCAAGAGGCAGAAAGAATTTTTTCCAAAAAAAAAAAAAAAAAAAAGTCAATGCCTATTGGCATATCATAGTGAAACCTGCAAAATACAAAGATAAAGAGAGAATTCTTAAAGCAGCTAGGGGAAAAGGTCCTTAGCCTACAAAGGAGAACACATAAAGTTAAGAGCACACCTGTCCACAAAAACTTGGCAGGCCAAAAGAAAGTGGCATGATATATTCAACATACTAAACGGGAAAAATATGAAGCCAAGAATACTCTATCCAGCAAGGCTGCCATTCAGAATAGAAGGAAAAAGAGCTTCTAAGACAAGCAAAAACTAACAGAGTTCGAACACTAGCCCAGCTCTGCAAGAAATATTAAAGGAGACCCTTGGAGCAGGAGAGACCAAAAGTAAAGAAGACTAGAAAGGAACAGAAACAACATACAGCAACAGCGACTTTACCGGTAAATAATGCCGCTAATTTCACATCTTTCAATAATTACTCTGAATGTAAATGGACTCAGTGCTTCAATCAAAAGACACAGGGTATCAGAATGGATATGTAGCTCACAAGAAATTCATTTTAGACACAAAGACACCTCCAGATTGAAACGAGGGGGTAGAGAATCATTTATCATGCTAGTGGAATCAAAAGGAAGGTGGAGTAGCAATATTTATATTAGACAAACTAGATTTTAAACCAAAGACTGTAATGAGATAAAGAAGGACACTATATCATGATAGAAGTCTATCTGTCAAGAAGATCTAACACTTGTAAATATTGTGGGAGTAGCCAAACATATTCATCAAAAAACTAACTTAAAGGAACTCATTGATAACAATACAATAATAGCAGGGGACTTTAACACCCCACTCACAGCAATGGACAGATGATGCAAACAGAAGATGGATTTAACAGATATATTCAGAGGCTTTCATCCTAAAGTAACAAATACATTTTTTTTTCAAATGCACTTGGTATATTCTCCTGGTAGATTACATACTGGGTCACAAATAATGACTCAACCAGTACAAAAAGACAGATCATGCCATGCATATTTTCAGAACAAAATGATACGAAACTTCAAGATAACGACAGAGAGACTTGGAAGAACCACAAGTAGGGGGAGGGGCAAGATGGCGGAAGAGTAGGGTCCCCAAATCACCTGTCCCCACCAAATTACCTAGATGACCTTCAAATTCCTGAAAATCTACGAATTCGGCCTGAGATTTAAAGAGAGAACAGCTGGAATGCTACAGTGAGAAGAGTTCGCGCTTCTATCAAGGTAGGAAGACGGGGAAAAAGAAATAAAGAAACAAAGGCCTCCAAGGGGGAGGGGCCCGCGAGGAGCCGGGCTAGGCCGGGGTGAGTGTCCCCAGGACAGGAGAGCCCGTCCGGGAGAAGCAGGAGCTGCACCGACCTTCCCGGGCGGAAAGGGGCACGGGGAGTTGAGCAGGACCCAGGAGGGCGGGGATGCCCTGGGCTCCCTGGGACACTAACAGACACCTGCGCCCCGGGAGTGCGCCGAGCTCCCTAAGGGCTGCAGCGCGCACGGCGGGACCCGGAGCAGCTCGGGGGGGGGGCTCCCGCCCGGGGCGGGGCGAATCCAACAGCGCAGACCGGGCACAGGGCGCCGGGACACAGCCCAGGATCCGGCCTCCCCCGGGACAGGCAGAGGCCGGGAGGGCCCAGGACAGCAAGGACGCTCCTGCCCGAGCTAGCAGATCAGCGGCCCCGCCCCGGAGCCTCCAGGCCCTGGACAGAGAGCTCCATAGTTACTCTGCGGGGGCTGAATCCAGGGCTCCAGAGCTGGCCCGCCACTGTGGTTTTCCTCCTGGGGCCTCACGGGGTAAACAACCCCCACTGAGCCCTGCACCAGGCAGGGGCAGAGCAGCTCCCCAAGTGCTAACACCTGAAAATCAGCACAACAGGCCCCTCCCCCAGAAGACCAGCTAGACGGACAAGTTCCAGGGAAGCCAAGGGACTTAAAGTACACAGAATCAGAAGATACTCCCCGTTTTTGTTTTTGTTTTTTTTTTTTTTTTTTGCTTTTTGATTTCTGTTGCTTCCCCCACCCTTTTTTCCCTCTTTCTTTTTTCTTTCTTTTTTTCTTTTTTTTCTTCCTTTTTTCTTTTTCTCTTTTCTTTCCTTCTTTCTCTCTCTCTCTTTTTCTCCTTTTCCCAATACAACTTGCTTTTGGCCACTCTGCACTGAGCAAAATGACTAGAAGGAAAACCTCACCTCAAAAGAAAGAATCAGAAACAGTCCTCTCTCCCACAGAGTTACAAAATCTGGATTACAATTCAATGTCAGAAAGCCAATTCAGAAGCACTATTATACAGCTACTGGTGGCTCTAGAAAAAAGCATAAAGGACTCAAGAGACTTCATGACTGCAGAATTTAGATCTAATCAGGCAGAAATTAAAAATCAATTGAATGAGATGCAATCCAAACTAGAAGTCCTAACGACGAGGGTTAACGAGGTGGAAGAACGAGTGAGTGACATAGAAGACAAGTTGATGGCAAAGAGGGAAACTGAGGAAAAAAGAGACAAACAAAAAGACCATGAGATAGATTAAGGGAAATAAACGACAGCCTGAGGAAGAAAAACCTACGTTTAATTGGGGTTCCCGAGGGGCCGAAAGGGCAGAGGGCCAGAATATGTATTTGAACAAATCTAGCTGAAAACTTTCCTAATCTGGGAAGTGGAGACAGGCATTCAGAATCCAGGAATAGAGAGACCCCCCCCCCCACAAATCAATAAAAACCGTTCAACACCTTGACATCTAATAGTTAAGCTTGCAAATTCCAAAGATAAAGAGAAGATCCTTAAAGCAGCAAGAGAAGAAATCCCTGACTTTTATGGGAGGAGTATTAGGGTAACAGCAGACCTCCTTCACAGAGACCTGGCAGGCCAGAAAGGGCTGGCAGATATATTCAGGGGTCCTAAATGAGAAGCACATGCAACCAAAGATAACCTTTATCCAGAAGGCTCTCATTCAAAATGGAAGGAGAGATAAAGAGCTTCTAAGACAGGCATGAACTGAAGAATATGTGACCTCCAAACACAGCCTGCAAGAAATTTTAAGGGGGACTCTTAAAATTCCCCCTTTAAGAGAAGAAGTTCAGTGGAACAATCCATAAAAACAAGGACTGAATAGATATCATGATGACACTAACTCATATCTTCAGTAGTAACTCTGAACGGGAACGGGCTTATGACCCCATCAAAAGGCGCAGGTTTCAGACTGGATAAAAAAGCAGGACCCATCTTTTTGCTGTCCTACAAGATACTCATTTTAGACAGAAGGACACCTACAGCCTGAAAATAAAAGGTTGGAGAACAATTTACCATTCAAATGGTCCTCAAAAGAAAGCAGGGGTAGCCATCCTTATATCAGATAAACTAAAATTTACCCCAAAGACTGTAGTGAGAGATGAAAAGGGGACCTATATCATACTTTAAGGATCTATCCAACAAGAGGACTTAACAGTCCTCAATATATATGCCCCGAATGTGGGAGCTCCCAAATATTTAAATCAATTAATAACCAAAGTGAAGAAATACTTAGATAATAATAACACTTATACTTGGTGACTTCAATCTAGCTCTTTCTATACTAGATAGGTCTTCTAAGCACAAACATCTCCAAAGAAACGAGAGCTTTAAATGATACAATGGGACCAGATGGATTTCACAAGATATCTACAGAACTTACATCCAAACCAACTGAATACACATTCTTCTCAAGTGCACATGGAACTTTCTCCGAAATAGACCACATACTGGGTCACAAATCGGGTCTGAACCGATACCAAAAGATTGGGATCATCCCCTGCATATTCTCAGACCATAATGCCAATTGAAATTAGAACTAAATCACAACAAGAAGTTTGGAAGGACCCTCAAAACACGTGCGGTTAAGGACCATCCTGCTAAAAGATGAAAAGGTAAACCAGGAAATTAAGGAAGAATTAAAAAGATATCATGGAAACTAATGAGAATGAAGACAACCTTTCAAAATCTTTGGGATGCAGCAAAAAGCAGTCCTAAGGGGGAAATACATTGCAATACAAGCATCCATTCAAAAAACTGGAAAGAACTCAAATACAAAAGCTAACCTTACACATAAAGGAGCTAGAGAAAAAACAGCAAATAGATCCTACACCAAGCAGAAGAAGGAGTTAATAAGATTCGAGCAGAACTCAACGAAATCGAGACCAGAAGAACTGTGGAACAGATCAACAAACCAGGAGTTGGTTCTTTGAAAGAATTAATAAGATAGATAAACCATTAGCCAGCCTTATTAAAAAGAAGAGAGAGAAGACTCAAATTAATAAAATCATGAATGAGAAAGGAGAGATCACTACCAACACCAAGGAAATACAAACGATTTTAAAAACATATTATGAACAGCTATACGCCAATAAATTAGGCAATCTAGAAGAAATGGACGCATTCCTGGAAAGCCACAAACTACCAAAACTGGAACAGGAAGAAATAGAAAACCTGAACAGGCCAATAACCAGGGAGGAAATTGAAGCAGTCATCAAAAACCTCCCAAGACACAAGAGTCCAGGGCCAGATGGCTTCCCAGGGGAATTCTATCAAACGTTTAAAGAAGAAACCATACCTATTCTCTAAAGCTGTTTGGAAAGATAGAAAGAGATGGAGTACTTCCAAATTCGTTCTATGAGGCCAGCATCACCTTAATTCCAAAACCAGACAAAGACCCCACCAAAAAGGAGAATTACAGACCAATATCCCTGATGAACATGGATGCAAAAATTCTCAACAAGATACTAGCCAATAGGATCCAACAGTACATTAAGAAAATTATTCACCATGACCAAGTAGGATTTAGTCCCGGGACACAAGGCTGGTTCGACACTCGTAAAACAATCAATGTGATTCATCATATCAGCAAGAGAAAAACCAAGAACCATATGATCCTCTCATTAGATGCAGAGAAAGCATTTGACAAAATACAGCATCCATTCCTGATCAAAACTCTTCAGAGTGTAGGGATAGAGGGAACATTCCTCACATCTTAAAAGCCATCTACGAAAAGCCCACAGCAAATATCATTCTCAATGGGGAAGCACTGGGAGCCTTTCCCCTAAGATCAGGAACACAGGGATGTCCACTCTCACCACTTGCTATTCAACATAGTACTGGAAGTCCTAGCCTCAGCAATCAGACAACAAAAAGACATTAAAGGCATTCAAATTGGCAAAGAAGAAGTCAAACTCTCCCTCTTCGCCGATGACATGATACTCTACATAGAAAACCCAAAAGCCTCCACCCCAAGATTGCTAGAACTCATACAGCAATTCGGTAGCGTGGCAGGATACAAAATCAATGCCCAGAAATCAGTGGCATTTCTATACACTAACAATGAGACTGAAGAAAGAGAAATTAAGGAGTCAATCCCATTTACAATTGCACCCAAAAGCATAAGATACCTAGGAATAAACCTAACCAAAGAGGTAAAGGATCTATACCCTAAAACTATAGAACACTTCTGAAAGAAATTGAGGAAGACACAAAGAGATGGAAAAATATTCCATGCTCATGGATTGGCAGAATTAATATTGTGAAAATGTCAATGTTACCCAGGGCAATTACACGTTTAATGCAATCCCTATCAAAATACCATGGACTTTCTTCAGAGAGTTAGAACAAATTATTTTAAGATTTGTGTGGAATCAGAAAAGACCCCGAATAGCCAGGGGAATTTTAAAAAAGAAAACCATATCTGGGGGCATCACAATGCCAGATTTCAGGTTGTACTACAAAGCTGTGGTCATCAAGACAGTGTGGTACTGGCACAAAAACAGACACATAGATCAATGGAACAGAATAGAGAACCCAGAAGTGGACCCTGAACTTTATGGTCAACTAATATTCGATAAAGGAGGAAAGACTATCCATTGGAAGAAAGACAGTCTCTTCAATAAATGGTGCTGGGAAAATTGGACATCCACATGCAGAAGAATGAAACTAGACCACTCTCTTTCACCATACACAAAGATAAACTCAAAATGGATGAAAGATCTAAATGTGAGACAAGATTCCATCAAAATCCTAGAGGAAACACAGGCAACACCCTTTTTGAACTCGGCCACAGTAACTTCTTGCAAGATACATCCACGAAGGCAAAAGAAACAAAAGCAAAAATGAACTATTGGGACTTCATCAAGATAAGAAGCTTTTGCACAGCAAAGGATACAGTCAACAAAACTAAAGACAACCTACAGAATGGGAGAAGATATTTGCAAATGACATATCAGATAAAGGGCTAGTTTCCAAGATCTATAAAGAACTTATTAAACTCAACACCAAAGAAACAAACAATCCAATCATGAAATGGGCAAAAGACATGAAGAGAAATCTCACAGAGGAAGACATAGACATGGCCAACATGCACATGAGAAAATGCTCTGCATCACTTGCCATCAGGGAAATACAAATCAAAACCACAATGAGATACCACCTCACACCAGTGAGAATGGGGAAAATTAAAACAGGAAACAACAAATGTTGGAGAGGATGCGGAGAAAGGGAACCCTCTTACACTGTTGGTGGAATGTGAACTGGTGCAGCCACTCTGGAAAACTGTGTGGAGGTTCCTCAAAGAGTTAAAAATAGACCTGCCCTACGACCCAGCAATTGCACTGTTGGGGATTTACCCCAAAGATTCAGATGCAATGAAACGCCGGGACACCTGCACCCCGATGTTTCTAGCAGCAATGGCCACAATAGCCAAACTGTGGAAGGAGCCTCGGTGTCCATCGAAAGATGAATGGATAAAGAAGATGTGGTTTATGTATACAATGGAATATTACTCAGCCATTAGAAATGACAAATACCCACCATTTGCTTCAACGTGGATGGAACTGGAGGGTATTATGCTGAGTGAAGTAAGTCAATCGGAGAAGGACAAACATTTATGTTCTCATTCATTTGGGGAATATAAATAATAGTGAAAGGGAATATAAGGGAAGGGAGAAGAAATGTGTGGGAAATATCAGAAAGGGAGACAGAACATAAAGACTCCTAACTCTGGGAAACGAACTAGGGGTGGTGGAAGGGGAGGAGCGGGGGGTGGGGGTGAATGGGTGACGGGCACTGAGGGGGGCACTTGACGGATGAGCACTGGGTGTTATTCTGTATGTTGGTAAATTGAACACCAATAAAATAAATTTATTATTAAAAAAAAAGAACCACAAGTAAATGGAACTTAAAGAACATCCTACTGAATAATTAATGGGTCAACCAGGAAATTAAAGAAGGTTTTAAAAAATACATGGAAGCAAATGAAAATGGAAACACATTCCAAAACCTGTGGAATGCAGCAGAGGCAGTCATAAGAGGGACGTATATAGTAATACAGGCCTTCCTCAAGAAGCAAGAAAAGTCTCAAATACTCAACCTAACCTTACATATAAAGAAGCTGGAAAAAGAACAGCCAATAAAGCCTAAAACCAGTCGAAGAAGGAAAATAAGAAAGATTAAAGCAGAAATCAATGATATAGAAATAAAAAACATGGTAGAAGAGAACAATGAAAGTAGGAGCAGATTCTTTCAAAGAATTAAAGATTGGTAAATCCCTGGCCAGAATTACCAATCATGAATGAAAAAGGTGAGATCACAACAAACACCACAGAAATACAATTATAATTACATTTTATTACAATTATGCCAACAAATTGGGCAATTTGGAGGAAATGGATAAATTCCTAGAAACATATAAACTACCAAAACTGAAACAGGAAGAAACAGAAAATCTAAATAGACTCATCATAACCAGCTAAAGCACTGAATTAGTAATAAAAAAAATCTCCAAGCAAACAAGAGCCCAGGGCCAGCCAGATGCCTTCCCAGGGGAATTCTGCCAAACATTTAAAGAAGAATTAATACCTATTCTCAAACTGTTCCAAAAAATAGAAATGGTAGGAAATCTTCCAAACTCATTCTATGAGCCAGCATTACCTTGATTCCAAAGCCAGACAAGGACCCCACCAAAAAGGAGAATCACAGACCAATATCCTAATGAACATGGATGCAACTAATGTCAACAAGATACAAGCTAATCCAATCCAACAGTACATTAAAAGGATTATTCACTACCATCAAGTGGAATTTATTCCAGGGCTGCAAAGGCAGTTCAATATATGCAAATCAATCAACATGATACAGCATGTTAAGGATAAGGAAAGGATTAAGAACCAAATGATCCTCTTAATAGATTCAGAAAAGCATTTGACAAAGTATAGCATTCTTTCTTGAGAAAACCCTCCACAAGGTAGGGATAGAGGGATCATATGAAAACATCATAAAGGCATGTATGAAAGACCCACAGCTAACACAATGCTCAGTGAAGAAAAACGGACAGCTTTTAACCTAAGGTCAAGAACACAAGAGGGATGCCCACTCTCAGCACTGTTGTGAAATACAGTGCTGGAAGTCCTAGCCTCAGCAATCAGACAATAAAAAGAAGTAAAAGGCACTGAAACCACTAAGGAAGAAGTCAAACTTCCATTCCTCACAGATGATGTAGAAACCTGAAAGACTCCATTAAAAAATTGCTACAACTAATACATAAAATCAGCAGAGTCTCAGGATATAAAATCATTATACGTAAGTCTGTTGCATTTCTATACACCAATAATGAAGCAAAAGAAAGAGAAATCAAGGAATCAATCCTATTTATGATTGTACCAAAACCCATAAAATACCTCGGAATCAACCTAACTAAAGAGGTAGAAGATCTGAAAACTATACAACACTATTTTTTAAAAGATTTTATTTATTCATGAGAGACATAGAGAGTGAGAGGCAGAGACAGAGGCAGAGGGAGAAGCAGATTCCATGCAGGAAGCCTGATGTGGGACTTGATCCTGGGACTCTGGGATCATTCCCTGGGCCAAAGGTAGACGCTCAACCACTGAGCCACCTAGGGATCCCCAGACCAGATTTTAAAACGCATCCTGAAGCCGTAGGAATCTAAGTGGTGTGGAACAGATGAGTGGCACGGGAAAGTACAGAAAGGGATGTGAAATAGAGCCTGAAATTCAGTGTATGAGAGAGGTGTCACTGCACGTCCGTGGAGGACCGATGGATCACTCAGTAACTGGAGTTGGGATGATGTGGCAACCATCCTGGAGAAAGGAAATTGGATCCCTGTCCTCCTAAAGCCAGGCGTCCCCATATAGCATTTATGAAAGAAAAGGAAGAAAACTCAATGAAATGGAGAAGAACAATATTGTTAAATATCTATACTACCCAAAGCAATCTACACATTCATTGTAAACCCTATCCAAATAACACCAGCATTTTTTAGAGGTCTAAAGTAAACAATCCTAAAAGTGTATAGAACCACAGAAGACCCCAAATAGCTAAAGTGCTATTTGGAGGCAGCACAATTCCAGATTCCACACCGTATTACAAAGCTGTAATCACCAAGATAGTATGGTAATGGCACAAAAACAAGACACTAGATCAACAGAACTGAACAGAGGACCCAAAAAGGACCCTCAACTCTATGGTTGTTAATCTTCAACAAAGCAGGAAAGAATATTCAATATAAAAAACAGTTTCGGGCAGCCTGGGTGGCTCAGCGGTTTAGCGCCGCCTTCAGTCCAGGGTGTGATCCTGTAGACCTGGGATTGAGTCCCACATCAGGCTCCCTGCATGGAGCCTGCTTCTCCCTCTGCCTGTGTCTCTGCCTCTCTGTCTCTCTCTATGTCTCTCATGAATAAATAAATAAAATTAAAAAAAGTTGCTTCAACAAATGGTGCTGTGAAAATTGGACAAGAACATGCTGAAGAATGAAACCAGACCACTTTTCTAGATCATACACAAAAGTAAACTCAAAATGGATGAAAAGACTGAAATCCATCAAATTCTTAGAGGAGTCAATAGGCAACAACCTCTGTGACCTTGGCCATAGCAACTTCTTACTAGACGCATCTCCCTAGGCAAAGAAACAAAAGCAAAAATGATCTACTGGGACTTCATCAAGATAAAATGGTTCTGCACAGGAAAGATAATAATCAATAAACTAAAAGGTAACCTAGAGAATGGGAGAAGATATTTGCAAATGACATATCAAATAAAGTGCTAATAAACAAAATCTATAATGAACTTATCAAACTCAACACAGAAAAAACAAAAATCCAGTCAAGAAATAGGCAGAAGTCATGAACAGACATTTGTTTGAAGAAGACATACAATAGCTAACAGGCACATGAAAAAATGCTCAACATCTTCAGCATCAGGAAATACAAATTGAAACCACAATGACTTACCACCTCACACCATCAGAATGGCTAAAATTAACAAGTCAACAGACTTCATGAGGATGTAGAGAAAGTGGAACCCTTACACTGTGGTGGGAATGTAAACTGGTACAGCCACTGTGGAACACGGTATATGGTTGGTTCTTTAAAAAATGAAATAAAATTACCCTACAACCCAGTAATCACACTCCTAGGTATTTATCCAAATATACAAAATATTGATTTGAAGGAGCCACATACACCACTGTTTATAGCAGCAATGTCCACAAAACCAAAATATGTAAAGAGCCGAGATGTCTATGAATGAAGAAGATGTGAATATGCACACACACACACACACACAGGGAATGTTACTTGGTCATTTAAAATCGTGCCGTTTGCAAGGATGTGGATGGAACTACAGGGTATCATGTTAAGTGAAATAATCAGTCAGAGAATGACAAATATTGTATGATTTTACTCACGTGGAATTTAAGAAACAAACAGATGAACATAGGGAAAGGAAAGAAAATAAAATAAGATAAAGACAGAGAAGGAGGAAAACATAAGAGATTTTTAAATAAAGGGAACAAACTGAAAGTTGCTGTAAGGAAGGTGGGTGGGGGAATGGGACAATTGGGGGATGGGCATTAATGAAGGCACTTGATGTAATAAGCACTGGGTGTTATGCTCAACTGGTGAATCACTAAATTCTACTGCTGAAAGTAATAATATCTCTGTTAACTAAAATAAATTTAAGTAAATCTAAAATAAAGATGCTTCTACACAATGTTGTTTCACAGAAACAAAAATTAAGATAAAATGCCATCTACAGTGCACTTTCACTGAGGTCACAGTATAGTTTAACAGCAAGACTCAAGCATCACAGAGACCTGGGTTCAAAATTAGTTATCACTTAGTAGCAGTGCGACAGTGGGAAGTTACTCATCATTCTTAGCCTTAATTTCTTTATTTGTTTTGGTTTGTTAAAAAATATTTTAATATTTATTTATTCATGTGAGACACACAGAGAGAGGCAGAGACACAGGCAGAGGGAGAAGCAGGCTCCATGCAGGGAACCCGACATGGGACTCGACCCTGGGACCCCGGGATCGGGCCCTGAGCCGGAGGCAGACGCTCAACCGCTGAGTCATGTAGGCATCCCTACTTCCTTTATTTGTAAAATGCATATTTCCTGAACCTTTCCTTGTAATATTAAATGATGACAATCATGACATCAGTTATAAATTTTATACTTATTATTTCCTTTAATGTTCATTACAAATACTATTGTGGTGCTATCCTATACTGTTACTTTCATTTAAGAGAAGAAATAAAGGTATCAAGATTAAGTAACTTGCCCATAAACAATGAGGTAATAAGAGCCAAAGTTAAACTGAGTCTAGAACCCCTATTTCTAGTTACTGAAATGCAAAATGGTTAGCACACAGAAGCTTAATATGAGATAGTTATGTCAGTATAATGAATAGTCAAAGGGGTAAAATGTTGATACTAAAATGTCAAAACTATCGCTTTTATATAAACCAAGAATCCCCAATCTCCAAAACAGGGAAGGACTATGGCTATATAATTTCTTCTGGAGAGCATGAACGAGGGTGTTACCTTCACAGTACCTTCTGAGTCTCCTGTCTAAATGGATGTTGATAATAACCACTAATTAAGGTTATCTTACAGCTTCTGGCTAGACTTATCTTTCTTTGAAATATGTATCTTTGGGAGATTCACATTTGAGATCCTTTTATAACTGGCAATCTTAAATAAACATGAATAGTTTACAAGTATTAATAAAGGATAAATTTCAGAAATATATAGATTCATATTCTTTTTTTTAAATTTGATGTTTTTAGATTCATATTCTTTTGAAAAAACTAGTCATGCTAATTTTGAAATTTTCATAAAAAAGTATTTTAGAGGATTTTTGTCATTGGTTGTATAATCAATGAGCTAATTAGCACTTTCTCAGAAGATAAACATCTTTAATTCTCTTCATAACTATGGAGGAGTTCTAATTTCCATTGAGGACCAGAATTTATTTAGGACAGCTATTAAACAACCACGTACGCATCTTTATTAATACCAAAGAAGTTATTTATTAGGACATCAAGCTTTCAAGTCTTGACTCCCTATCTTTGAGAAGTTCCTTTTCCTACCTTATAATATTTTTTATAGTTTATTTTTTATTTTTAAAAGATTTTATTTATTTCTTCATGAGAGACACAGAGAGGCAGAGACACAGGCAGAGGGAGAATCAGGCTCCATGAAGGAAGTCCAATGTGGGACTCGATTCTGGGACTCCAGGATCACGCCCTGACTGATGATGGCAGATGGTTAACCGCTGAGCCACTGAGGCATTATAATATTATGAGACTGACGCGCGCTGCCTACTGCGCTAACAGGCACCTGGCATTATAATATTAATAAAGATTCTTCAGTATAGAACGCCTTAAACATTGCTGGTTTTTTCTGGTTTGGTTGAATTTTGTTTCACTGGTTGGCTGTGAACTTCTTGTCAGAAGGATGGGGATAGATGAAATAAACATTGATAACAGTGATAATACCATTACTCTCACAAAATACTCATTTTTGAGATTAAAATCTTTATTATCCATCCTTTCAAAGGAGGAATAGTAAAACAAACTTTATGAAGTTGGTAAGTTCATAAGTGAACTGAACAATGACGTTTATAGTAATTGTGATCTCTAATTATTTCCTGTGCATTAATTAAAAGTAAAATATTCTACCTAATAAGAGGTATAAAGTTAGCCCTCATAACACTGTTTTATTCACATATTTTCCAAATTAATTCCTTTATTTTAAATAATCAGTCAATAGAATATCAGCTTGAGTAGATTAATTTCTCACTGATTTAAAATTATATAATTTTAAACAAAGGGCAATAAAAATTATACTCTTTACCTCTATCATTTACAGATGGGAAAATGAAGTATCAGAAAGATTAAATTATTTTTCCAGTATTACATGGAAAGGAAGAGTCAAGACCTGACTCCAGTCACATGTTCCTTCAACCATGCAGGAATAGAGCCAGCTAATTACACAACTTGTTAGGCATAACTCACTTACAACATCAGAATATTGATGTCATCTTTCCAACTACATTCTCCATTAGAGCAGCATTTGTTTAAAGGTGCCAGAGTTATCTGAAGAGTTATTCACCTGTGAAACAGCTGAAACAATCATTTACTATATCATTTATAAATACAGTTATTAATTATGTTCATAAACACTGAAAAAAAATAAAACACTAAGCCAAAAGCTGTAGTTCTCAACTTTTTTCCCACTCTGTTACAAAGGAAGGGTATTCTCTGGGATGGATGGGGAAAGAGAAAAAATAATTCCTTATATCTCTTAAGTCCCAGTAGAGGTTGTTTTTATAATATACTATCACATTTAATTCTGAAAAAACAAAAAAATAAAAAAAACCCCAATATTATCCTCATTTTATGGTTGAGGACAATGATCCTTGGTGATATTAACCACCCAGGCAAAAAGCCAGTGAGTAGCAGGTAAACCTGGGATTTGAAATTAAGTCTAAGTTCATTACTCAAGACTGTCTCCTTCCCTTCCTGAAACTGACATTTTCAAAGGTTCAACCTCACAAACAGCTGAGGAACACTGTTTTTCTCTGGATTTTAAGAGAGTGGACCATAATGAATACATTCTCAAATATGATTTTATCTTATTCTGAGTTCATCAGTTCAGGTGTAAGAAATATGAACATGTGTTCTAAAATATTTCACTTAGCAAAGCATATTAACAGTGCATTTATTAAGCACAATATAAAGTGGTTAAGTATCTTTCCTAAATTTATATAGTTACAGGTGGAGCAGAGATTCATACCAAAACTGTCTGACTTTAGGCCCAAAGGCAAATTACTTTAGTTCATATAACTCAATTTTCTGATCCACAAAATGAGCTGAGTGGACATGAGAGCTCCTTAATACTTTAAGGGACTGGGCCTCTTTATCTTGCACCTAGAACAGGAAAATAAATGTATTCTTCATCACTGACTGGGTATTACTAAGCAATATTAACCCTTAAAAACCTCAATGGCTCAAATTTAGAGTTTAAAAGTCATCAATTGTAAAACACACCTCATTATTTCACTGCAAACAGTATCTTACTAGATATTCCTAGTAGTATTAAGACCTAGTATTCACCATGTTAAGTTGTCCCACCAACAGTACTGTGAAAGAACAGTGTTAGTATATGAAGAGGATTTCAATTGTGTTTCACTTAATTTGATTAATTATTGGTTTTGTTGCTAAGACAATGCTACTAATGCTACTTCCATCCAAAGACCCTCTCTTAACAGAGAAGTGTATTTTTCTTAGTTTCTTGATAAATGATGTTATTTCCCTGATGAGGAGTTATGGTTACAGGATATACACTTTATTCTATATTAAATAAACGACTGAATCTAGGGGCAATGAATTAAAAAAAAAAAAAAAAACCAGACCAAGTAATTTCAGAAACTTAAACTAAATTTTTTAGTATAGGATTCATTTCTTGAAAACATGTTTCCAGCCAAATTAATCTATCTTTATATGGTGAAGAAACTGTCAGCTAGATTATAATGCTGACACTTGGGTCTATGCAATTTCAACTCTGACAACCAAGAACTGTGCAGCTTCTTCTTCACCCTGAACTATAACAAATAATCATCAGTCAATATTACTATTGTCTCTCAAACAGGTTAAATTTTATACTATTCTCTTTACACACAAATATTATGATTAGAAAAATATTCTAAATAATCCACTGTTCTGAGATGAGAAAAAAAAACATATTGATTACATATAACACTCAGGAACTTATTCAAAATTAACTTGAAATGAATCATAGTCCTACATGCAACAGGTAAAATTAGAAAATTTACAGAAAACAGGAGAAAATATTTTTGTCCTTGGTTTAGGCAAGGATTTCTTAGATATGGCACTAAAAGCATGATGAGTAAAAGGAAAATCTGATACACTGGACTTCAGAATATTTTAAAACTTTTGCTCTTCAAAGGAATCTATAAGAAAATGAAAAGATAAGCCACAGACTGAGAGAAAAGTTTTTCAAATCATGCATCTGAAATAAGATTCATATTGATAATACGAAGTCCTACAACTGAATAAAACAACCAGGTTTTAAAAAAATGGACAAAGAATTGGAATAGATAGTCCACTAGAGAAAATACTCAGACGGCATAAAAATACAAAAAAATGCTCAGCATCATTAATCATATTGGAAATGAAAATAAAAGGCAAAATAATATACTATATACACTCAACAGAATGATTATAACAGAAAAAAATCACAATATTAAATGCTGACAAGGATGTGGAGAAATTGGAACCCCATACTGCTGGTAATAACTTAAAAAGATACAGCCACTTTGGAGAGCAGTTTGGCAACTTCATAAAAGCTAAGCATAAAAAAAAAGCTAAGCATATATTTACCATACAGACCTAGTAATTTTACTCCTGGTAATAATAATGGAAAACCGAACCCATATGTCTACACAGTCTTTAACAAAATTTTCATAGCAGGATTATTCATAATAGCTGCAAACAAACTAAAACCATTCTAAAATGTTCATCAATGGGTGACAAAGGATAGTATACTCAATGGAATCCCACTAAGTAATAAAAAGGATCAAGTTACTGATACATACTACACCCTGAATAAACTTCAGAAACATGATGCTAACTGTAAAAAGCCAGAAATACTTTATGATTTCATTTAAATACAATTTCTAAAATAGGCAAAACTATTTAGACAAAGTAGATAAGTGACATGAGCAAGATGGCAGGCTAGGCACCTCCAGGCTTTTATTCCCTCAAAGACATACTTAAAAAACAAATAAAAAACTCCAACCAACCAACCAACCAACCAAAATAACCACAAGCAGAAACTTACAGAAACAACTCTGACAGAAGTCTGAAAACAGTCAAAGGTGACAGCAACCAGAAGTCTGACTTTATTATTATTTTAGAGAGATGGGGGGGGGTGAAATAGAGAATCCCAAGCAGGCTTCATGCCCAGGGTGGAGCCCACTTTCGGATCCAATCTCATGATCCTGAGATCGTGACCTAAGCCAAAATCAAGAGTCAGATGCTTAATAAACAGCTGAACCACCAAAGTGCCTTGCAAATTCTGATTTAAAAAAAAGACAAGTTGAAAATGGTAGGAAAAGTTTGTGGTACTTCTACTTGTCCATGACCTACCCCTCTCAGTGTGACAGAAGTGCTGAAACAGTGATGGTTTTTATTCCCAGTGTGAGATCCTGAATCCAGAGTCAGGAACCGATCTTATTTGCAAATTATTGTATATATCTATTTTAACCTGTCTAGGGGTTCCCTGAAAGACAGATGAAAAAAGGTCCTTGTGGGTTTTTGTTTAAAATGAAACTCAGGCCAGAAAGCAGTGGGTACTGCTCAAAAACACTGCAAGGACCACAGATGTGTTGGGCAAGACACAATTGGCTGCTTAAGTCCTGGAACAAAAATCTGAAAGACATTCTTTGTAAAATTTAAAAGTATCTGAGGTAAGGGATGGGGAAAGTGATTGATTTAGAAAGCCACATACCTTAGAAAGATCTGAAATAATCCAAAGTTTTCACATTGGGCTGTTCCATAGACTAAGTAGAAGCCTGGCTATGTTTTATGTTTTGAAGGAAAGACCCAGCATAGGGCCAATATGCAAAGAGCTTGTTGTTTTTATTTAAAAAAAATTTTTTTTAAAGCTCCTGGTATTCAAGGACATCTCTGTCAAACATTAGAAGAACGTGAGCTGAAGATATAGAGACTTCATTGAGTGTACAAGACAAGGAATACAGTCTTTGTGAAAAGTTTGGGAAAGTACCTAAATAAATGGGAGTCCTTCAGACTAGAACTTTGGGATAGGGTAAGAATCTGATTTCCAGAGTTACCACATTATAATATTTAAATATCCAGCTTACAGCCAAAAAATCACAAGGTATACAAAGAATTAGGAAAGGACAGCCCATTCCAAGAAACAAAAGTACTGGATGGAAACCATTCTGAAGGAAGCTCAGACAGACTCAGTAGACACTTTAAATGTCTTAAATATGCTCAAAGGGCTAAAAAAACAAACCAAAAATGGGAAAAAAAAACAAAAAAAGACTAAAAGAAAGCAGAAAATGACATAAAAATAAGTTGAGAATATCAATAAAAAGATTACAGAAAGGAACCAAATAGGCATTTTGGAACTGAAAAGGAAAATAACTGAAAAGTTCACTAGAGGAATTCAACATTAGGTGCAATAAGGAAGAAGAGTATTTTATAAAAAGGTTTTATTTATTTATTCATGAGAGACCACAGAGAGAGGCAGAGATGTAGGTAGAGGGAGAAGCAGGCTCCCCATGGGGAGCCCAGTATGGGACTCAACCCCCAGACCCAGGTCACACCCTGAGCCAAAGACAGATGCTCAACTACTGAGCCACCCAGGCATTCCAATGAAGAAATAGTTAACTTCAAGACAGAAAAAGTGGCATCAAAGTCCAAGAAAAAGAAAATAAAACATGAGAAAAAGTGAACAGAGCTGAAGGCACAAGAGGGAAACCATCTGTGGATTATATCGGTATTATGGAAGTGTCAGGAGAGAGAGATAGGGAAGAACAGAAGGAAATATTTGAAGAAATAATGGCTAAATACTTCCCAAATTTGAGGAAAGACATGAATCTGAAGTTTAACAAATTCCAACCAGGACCCTCTCAAGAAGACCCATACCAAGACACATTATAATGAAATTGTCAAAAGCCAATGATAAAGGGAAAATCTTAAAAGCAATCAGAGAAAAGCAACTCATGATGAATAAGGAAAGCTATTAAAATTAACAATCAATTTCTCATCAGAAACCATGGAGTGGGATAACATATTTAAAACATTAGAGGGGCACCTGGGTGGCTCAGTCAGTTAAGCATCCAACTCTGGATTTCAGCTCAGGTCAGGATCTCAGGGTTGTGAGACCAAGCCCCACGTCAGGCTCCACACTTGACACAGAGCTTACTTAAGATTCTCTCTTTCCCTCTCTTTGCCCCTCTACCTATCTGTCTTCATGTGCTCTCCCTCTCTCTAAAAAAAAAAAAAAAAAAAAGGAAAAAGGAAAAATAAAAAAATAAAAACACTAGGAAAAAAAATCACCGTCAGCCTTGAATTCTATATTTGGTAAAACTATCCTTTAAAAGTGAGGGAGAATTTAAGATACTTCCAGATAACAAAAGCTGAATGAGTTTGTTTACATCAAACCTGCTCTCTGAGAAAAATGAGAGAACATTAGACAGTAACTCAAAGCTGTATGAAAAAAATAGGTTTTTGGTAAAGGTAAATACCTGGGTGGATATAAAGGCCACTAGTTTTATTTTTTTTATTTTATTTTATTTTATTTATTTATTTATTATTTATTTATTTATTTATTTTTTTAGGCCACTAGTTTTTTTTTTTTTTTAATTTTTATTTATTTATGATAGTCACAGAGAGAGAGAGAGAGAGGCAGAGACACAGGCAGAGGGAGAAGCAGGCTCCATGCACCGGAAGCCCAATGTGGGACTCGATCCCGGGTCCCCAGGATCGCGCCCTGGGCCAAAGGCAGGTGCCAAACTGCTGCGCCACCCAGGGATCCTAGGCCACTAGTTTTAAATCTTTTTTTAGTAACTCCAGTTTTTATTTCCTACATGATTTAAAAGACAAATACATTAAAACAATTATACACATATGTTATTGAGCATGCACTGTGTAAACATGTAATTCGGGACAGCAAAATAATGGGAGGGACAGAGCTGTATGTGGGTAGAGTTTTGTATGCTACAATGTTAGGTTGGTTTTAATTCAAATTAGATATTATAACTTTCAGTTTTTTCTTTTTAAAAGACTTTATTTATTCTTGAGAGACACACACACACACACAGAGGGGCACAGACACAGGCAGAGGGAAAGCAGGCTCCACGCAGGGAGCCCGACACGGGACTTGATCCCGGGTCTCCAGGATCACACCCTGGGCCGAAGGCAGCACCAAACCGCCGAGCCACCCAGGTTGCCCATAACTTTCAGTTCTTAAATGTAATCCCCATGGTAACATAAACACACAAAAATCTACAGAATCTATACAGAAGGAAATAAAAGAATCAAAACAGTCACTACAAGTCAACTAAACACAAAAGAAAAGAGAACAAAAAAGCTAAATGACATATACAAGACAAAGAGCATAATGGTAAAATAAAGTCCTTTATGAGTGGTAACTTAAGTGTCCATGGATTAACCTCTCCAATCAAAAGGCAGGGACTGACAAAATGGATAAAAAACCCAAAACAAACAATAAGAAACAATAATAAAAACACATCTAAGTATATGCTGTAAGAGACAGTATACATCCAGATACAAATAAGTTGAAAGTGAAAGGGTTGAGAAAGAT
This sequence comes from Canis lupus familiaris, assembly GCF_011100685.1. Classification (NCBI taxonomy): domain Eukaryota; kingdom Metazoa; phylum Chordata; class Mammalia; order Carnivora; family Canidae; genus Canis; species Canis lupus. Next base: position 29,754 of record NW_023331644.1, read on the forward strand.
ATTCCGTGCAAAGTAACCAAAGTGAGCTGGGGAGAAAATATCCTTTAAGTCAAAGATGGTTGAAAGAGACAAATGAAGACATCATATATATATACACACATATATATGTACACACATATACACATATGTGTATATATATATATATATTATATATTTTTTTGAGAGAGAGAGAGAGAAGGGGCATACTTGGATGCACCCTCAGACCATGACCTGAGCTGAAATCAAGAGTTGGATGCTTAACAGCTGAGCCACCCAGGTGTCCCAAGAAGATATTATATATTGAAAAAAAGGTTAGTTCACCAAAAAGATATACTATATATAAACATATTCACCAAACTACAGAGCCCCCAAATATATGGAGCCATCATTGACAGAACTGAAAAAAGAAAGATAATTCTACAATAGTTGGAAACTTCAATACTCTACTTTCTAGACAGAGATTAAAAAATGAAAAGGAGGAGTTAAACAACACTAAAAAAAACAACTAAAGAGAAATGTACAAAACATTCTAACCAACAATGGGAGAATATACATTCTCAAGTGCATACAGAGCATTATCCAGGATAGATGATGAGTTAGGCCACAAAACAAATCTCAATAAATTCAAAAAGACTAAAATCATAGAATATCTTCTCTGTTCACAATAGAGTGAAGGTAAAAATCAATAGCGGATGGAAAACAGAAATATTCACAAATATGTGAAAATTAAAGAGCCTAGTTTTAAACAACCAATAGGTCAAAGGAGAATCACTAGGGAAATTAGAAAATACTTAAGATATGAATGAAAATGAAACACACAACAAAACCAAACCTATGGGATACAGTGAAGACAGTGTGCAGAGGTAATTTATATCCATAAATAAAATGTCTACCTTAAAAACAAAGATCTCAAATCAATAGCTTAAGTATATGATTTGAGGAATAAGAAAAAAAAACTATCCTCAAATTAAGAAAAACAAAGAAAATAACTAAAGGCTATTTTGTAGATAAAGAAACTAGAGGTCAGAAAATAAAATCAAAACTAAAAGTTGCTTTTTGAAAGGATCAAAAGAATTGAGAAAACTTTAGTGAGACAAAAAAAAGGAAGATGTAAATCACTAAAATCAGATATGAGAGTGAGTGCATTATTTCTGCCTTCAGAGAAATAAAAAGGAGGTATAAGAGAACAGTTTGAACTTTTGGCAAAAATCTGATAATCTAGATGAAATTAACAAATTCTGAGAAATACACAAATCACCTAAACTGACTCAAGAACAAACAGACCATATCATTAAACCTATAATAAGTATAGTGATTGTATCATTAATCAAATACTTTACAACTAAAAAGAGTCAAAGCAGATGGCTTGTAAATTTTACTAATATTTACAGAGTTAACACCAAATTCTCAAACTCATCAAAACAATAAAAGAAGAGGGAACACTTTCTAGCTCAGGCCAGAATTACCCTCATATCAAAGTCAGATAAAGAAATCAAAGGAACATTACAGATCAGTATTCCTTATGATTTTTGTGCAAATTTCTCAACAAAACACCAAGAAACAAAATTCAACAGCATATTAAAATGATTATTCAACATGAATAAGTGGGCATTATGACAGGAATGCAAGGGAGACACAACATAAGAAAATCAATTAAGGTTAAATACATCATAGTGACTAAACAAAGAAAAAAAGATCCACATGATCATCTCATGTGACACAGAAAAGGCACTTCATAAAATCCAACACTCTTGATAAAATATTTCAAAAATTTATGAATAAAAGGGAACTTTCTTGATAAAGGACATTTAAGAAAACCCAGAGCTAACATAATGGTGAAAACTATCCCCCCCAAGTTCAGGAACAAGATACCCACTTTCATCACTGTTATTCAACACTGTACAGAAGTTCTAGCCAGAGCAATTAGATAAGAAAAGCAATAATAGCATTCAAATTCAAAAGGAAGAAATTAAACTATCTCATTATAGATATGAAGCTATAATGGAGGATACCCCAAAGGATTCTCAAGAAAGCTACTGGATGTAATAATGAATGAATTTAAGGGAGTTGCAAGGCACAAGATTGACTCAGAAAAACTGGTTGTGTTTCTATATACTAACAATCAATAATAATCAGAATAATAATTTGACACCAAAAGCAAAGGCAAAAAAAACTAGAAATAAGCAGGGAGGATACATCAAATTAAGAAGCTTCTGTGCAGCAAAGGAACAATCATCAAAATGAAACCATAGCAGATAGAAAAAAATTTTTTTAAGTCATTGTAACCACAATTAACAAAATAGATTATGGCTGTCTGTGGCTAGGGGTATGGATGCAGACTGCTGCCTATGGGCATGAGGAAACTTTTTGGGTTAGTGGAAGTATTCCAAAATTAGGATTGTGGTCATGACTGCACAACAGTATCATACTTTATTAAAACTCACTGAACTCTACACTTTTTAAAAAAAGATTTTATCTATTTATTCATGAGAGACACAGAGAGAGAGGCAGAGGGAGAAGCAGGCTCCTCCCCAAGGAGCCCAATGTGGGACTCGATCCTGGACTCCGGGATCATGTCCTGAGCCAAAGGCAGACATTCAACTGCTGAGCCACCCAGGCATCCCTGAACTCTACATGTTTAATTAAAATGGAAACTTTCATGTCATGCAAGTTATATTGCAATAAAATTGTTAAAAATTTAAAAGACTTTATATAGGCAGATTCCTCTCAAAGGAATTATTCACTAAACATTTACTAAGTGTTTATTGTGTGGCAACCACTATCCTAAACACTGAAGTATAAATATGAAAAGTTATTCTGGGTAAAGTGGGGGAAACAACTCAATAAATAATTGCAAGGGTACAGCAGGTACTAAAACAGAGAAGGTATAGCAGGAACAACTCGGAATTGGCAAGTCACTCTAACTTGAAACTCCATCTGATATAATCACCGCCTCAATCAAATATAAATAAGTACCTTATTTATCCATCCAGCAAACACTTTCAGAGAGTCTATTATGTGTCAGGTACGGTGATTAGTTTGTTAAGAATAACTATTAAAACCTGAAAAGTGAGTAAGGTATTAGGAGGGCAAAAGAGAAGGAAGGTGATGCCAGCAAAGGAATGTCCACAAGGCTTGGAAATGAAATAGGAAAAGGAGTATGATATATTTGGGCAATTGTACACAGATTAGTGTGTACGTAAAGTTTTTGTGTAGTTAAGAGAAACTAGACCTAAAAGAACCTGCTGTGCCAGTGAACACTGGACCTTATCCTAAGGGTACGGGGAACTTTTAAAGAATTTTAGTCTTATTTATTTATTTTGGGGCACCCGCTAGCTCAGTCAGTTAAGCATCTGACTCCATTTTGGCTCAGGTCATGATCTCACGGTTGTGAGATCGTCTGCATCAGGCTTCTGTTTGAGAGTCTCTTCCTCTCTCTCTGACCCCTTGCCTCCCTGCTTGCATATGTTCTCTCTTCAATAAGTAAATACATATTTAATTTTGTGTAGAAGTAGCATTACAAAGTGGAGAATGGTTTGGAGAGGCACAAGAATAGAGTTGGAAGATCAGTAATCTTTTAGTAAGCTAGGAGAAAGAAGAGATAAAGAAGTGTATCCGTTTAAAAGGACAGTTTAAAGAAATATGAAGGAAGTAAGATCCATGTACTTTGGTGGTTTGAAGACTATGACAGTGAAAAGAAAGTAAAATCTTAGGAAGATATTCTAGGAGGAGAGGAGAAAAGAGAAAGGCTGTACTTATTTATTTTAAAGATTTTATTTATTTATTCATGAGAGACAGAGAGAGAGAGAGAGAGAGAGAGAGAGAGAGGCAGAGACACAGGCAGAGGGAGAAGCAGGCTCCATGTAGGGAGCCCGACGTGGGACTCGATCCCGGGACTCCAGGATCATGCCCTGGGCCGAAGGCAGGTGCTAAACTGCTGAACCACCCAGGGATCCCCAAGAGAAAGGCTTTAAAGAATGAATTTGTATTAGGAACTCCTCTCTTATATCTTTTGGAGAATATATTGAATAAAGAGAATATTAAACTATAAGTAAATGATCTAAAATATTATTATTGCAGCTCACATTTATTCAGCCTGAACCATGTGCAAGGCACTAAAGCAACTAAAATATCATTTTATTTTATGTTTCTCACAAATGTAGTTATAATCCCATATTATACGTGAGATAATAGTTGGTTAAAGAGTTTGAGTAACTGGGGATCCCTGGGTGGCTCAGTGGTTTAGCGCCTGCCTTTGGCCCAGGGCGCGATCCTGGAGTCCCGGGATCGAGTCCCACATCAGGCCCGGCATGGAGCCTGCTTCTCCCTCTGCCTGTGTCTGTCTGTCTGTCTGTCTCTCTATCATAAATAAATAAATAAATCTTTAAAAAAAAAAAAAAAAAGAGTTTGAGTAACTTACCCAGAACTGAAGTTTGAATCTAGATCCATGTGAATCTAAAGCCTAAGACAAATCTTTAATAGCAAAATAATACTGTTATAAGTGATTTGTAATAGATTTAAGATAAAATACAAATTATACTTTATAAGTCCTCAATTACTTTTAACAGGTTTTTGATTGATTTCCAAGTGTCTTACATACAATGCACTATGTTCCTATTTTCTGTTGCTCCCACTAATCATAAAATATACCAGTTTTAGAACTTGTAGCTTATATTGCCTATAATAGATTCACTTCAGTCCTAAAGACATATGGACTGAAAGTAAAGGGATAGAAAAAATTTTCCACACAAATGGTATGAAAAAAAAAAAAAAAGCCAGTGTAATAATACTTATATCAGACAAAACAGACTTGAAAACAAAGACAGTAGCAAGAGATCAAGGGCCCTACATAATGATAAAGGTAACAATCCAACAGCAGGATAGAACATTATAAGTATTATGTACCCAAAAGTGGAGCACCTAAATACATAAAGCAAATACTAACAGAGCTAATGGGAGAAACTGACAGTAATATAATAGAAACAGGGGACTTTAATAACTTACTTACATCAATGGATAGATTATCCAGACAGACAGAAAATCAACAAGGAAAGAGTGTCTTTGAATGAATGACACATAAGGCTAGATGAACAGTGCATCCAAAACCAGCATAATACACATTTTTAAAAAGTGTGCATGGAACAATCTCTAGGATAGATCAGACTATATTAGACCACAAAACAAGTCTCAATAAATTTAAGAATGAAATCAAAACAAGCATCTTTTCTGACCACGACAATATGAAAACTAGAAATCAATCACAAGAAAAAATCTAAAAAAACACAAACACATGGAGGCTAAATAACATGCTACTAAACAATGAATGGGTCAAAGATAAAATAAAAAAGGAATGAAACAATTCATAGAGACAAATCAAAATAAAAATACAATGGTCCAAAGTCTTTGAGACTAGGCAAAAGTAGTTCTATGAGGGATGTTTATAGCCAATATAGGGTTTCCTCAAGAAACAAAAATCTCAAACTATCTAAACCTTATACCTAAAGGAGCTAGAAAAAGAACATTAAAGCCAAAGCTAGGGCAACCCAGGTGGCTCAGCGGTTTACCACTGCCTTCAGCCCAGGGCGTGATCCTGGAGACCCGGGATCAAGTCCCACGTTAGGCTCCTTGTATGGAGCCTGCTTCTCCTCTGCCTGTGTCTCTGCCTCTCTCTCTCTCTCTGTCTCTCATGAATAATATATAAAATCTTAAAAAAAAAAAAAGCCAAAGCTAGTTAGAAGGGAGAAAATAATGAAAATTAGAGCAGAAATAAATGAAATAGAGACTAAAAAAGCAATAGAAAAGATCAGTGAGACCAAGAAAAGGCTTTTTGAAAATATAAAATTGAGAAACCTTTAGGCAGATTCATCAAGAGAGGACTCAAATAAATAAGAAATGAGGAGAAGAAATAAGAACCAACACTACAGAAATATAAAGAATTATAAAAGAAATTATGAAAAATTATATGCCAACAAATTGGACAACAAAGAACTAAATTCCTAGAAACACATAGCTTTCCAAAACTGAATTCAGGAAGAAAAAGAAAATTTAACAGATAGATTACTAGTAATGAAATTGAATCACTAATCACAAAACTCCTAACAAAAGAAAAGTCCAGGTGAATTACACCAAACACTGAAAGAAAAATTATACTTCTTTTTCTCAAACGACTGCAAAAAATAGAAAAGAAGGAAAACTTATGAGCCCAGCATTACCTTGATACCAAAACCAGACAAAGACACTAGAAAAGGAAAGAAGTATAGGCCAGGATCTCTGATGAACACAGATACAAAAATTTTCAACAAAATATTAGCAATTGAATTCCGTAATACATTAAAAAAAACCATGCAGCACAATCAATTGGGATTTATTCCAGGGATGTAAGAGTGGCTCAATATTTGCAAATCACTGAATGTGATATATTACATTAACAAGAGCAAAAATAAAAACCATATGATAAAGTCAATAGATGCATAAAATGCATGTGACAAATATAAAACACATTTATGATAAAAACCCTCAACAAAGTGGGTTTAGAGGGAACGTTTCTCAACACAGTAAAGGCCATGTATAAAAACGCCACAGCTAACATCATATTCAATGGTGAAAAACTGAAGGCTTTTCCTCTAAGATTAG
>NW_023331645.1:0-36327 GCF_011100685.1 Canis lupus familiaris
TTCTGTGTACTTTAAGTCCCTTGGCTTCTCCTGGAAGTTGTCAGTCTAGCTGTGTTCTGGGGGAGGGGCCTGTTGTGCTGATTTTCAGGTGTTAGCACTTGGGGGAGCTGCTGTGCCCCTGCCTGGTGCAGGGCTCAGTGGGGGTTGTTTACCCCGTGAGGCCGCAGGAGGAACAGCCCCAGTGGCGGGGCAGCTCTGGAAACCTGGATTCAGCTCCGGCAGGAACTCCGGAGCTCTCCGTCTGCAGGGCCTGGAGGCTCCGGGGCGGGGCCGCTGATCTGCTCAGCTCGGGGCAGGAGCGTCCTCGCTGTCCTGGGCCCTCCCGGTCTCTGCCTGTCCCGGAGGAGGCCGGATCCTGGGCTGTGTCCCGGCGCCCTGTGCTCCGGAGCCTGCGCTGGTGGATTTGCGCTCCCGGGCCGCGCAGCCCCCTCCGCGGAGCCGCCGCCCGAGCCCCCCCCCCAGCTGCTCCGGGTCCCGCCGTGGCGCTGCAGCCCTTAGGGAGCTCGGCGCACTCTCCTGGGCGCGCAGTTGCTGTTACTGTCCCGGGGAGCCCGAGGGCATCCCCGCCCTCCTGGGTCCTGCTCCAACTCCCCGCGAGCCCCTTTCCACCCGGGAAGGTCGGTGTAGCTCCCTGCCTCCGGGACGGGGCTCTCCTGTCCTGGGGACACTCGCCCCGGCCTCAGCCGGCTCCTCGCGGGGCCCTCCCCCTTGGAGCCCTTTGTGTCTTTATTTCTTTTTCCCCGTCTTCCTACCTTGATAGAAGGCGAACTCTTCTCACTGTTGCATTCCAGCTAGTCTCTCTTTAAATCTCAGGCCGAATTCATAGATTTTCAGGATTTGAAGGTTTTCTAGGTAGTTTGGTGGAGACAGGTGATTTGGGGACCCTGCTCTTCCGCCATCTTGCTCCTCCTCAATGTTCTTTTAAAAGTAATGGGTTGGACATATAAATCATAGGAGTAATGTTGTACAAAATAGTGAATGAAATATTTATACATTCCATTGAAGCTTAGCATGTGTTCCAGAGGGAGATGTCCTAGAGAGATGGGTCTTCCCCTTTGTTCTGAATCTATTTTTCCAATTGCTCTGACACAGCTGTTGGCTTCACAATCATTCTGAAGTTGATTAGATCAGAAAGCAAAGGCTTGCCTGCTCAGCATGACCAATGATAAACATCAAGGTTGTGGGTATTCCAGGCTTGTAGTTATATATTGAAGTTGTTTTTGGTGTTTTGTGGGTCTCGAGTGGTTCTCTAAATTTTCATCCTCCTGTATTTATATATCATTTGTAACTGAAAGAGTACAGCATAATGTGCATTGCATACACTTGCATAAACTCTACCAATCAAGTTTGAAAATGGCTGTCAGATTTATGGAGCACAACTACAATTACATTCATACACATGTTCAGCTAAAAGCAGAAATAGAACCTTGTTACCTTTTTTTTGCTTGTTTTAATAAAACAAAACATTTGAATTTAACTTCAAGGAAGTAAATTGCTACCTGCTGAGAAATTCTTTTGACTTGCTGTTGGAATGATTTAATGTTTCCAAAGCATGGTGTAGGTGAGCCTGAGTGCAGATTCTTTTATGTCCAAAGGTCAGAGAGGTTTATAAAAATTCCTAAGAATAATCAGAGATGGGGATCCCTGGGTGGCTCAGCGGTTTGGTGCCTGCCTTTGGCCCAGGGCGTGATCCTGGAGTCCTGGGATCGAGTCCTGCATCGGGCTCCCAGCATGGAGCCTGCTTTCCCTCCTCCTGTGTCTCTGCCTCTCTCTCCTCCCTCCTTCCATGTCTATCATGAATAAATAAATAAATAAATAAATAAATAAAAATAAATAAATAAATAAATCTTTAAGAAAAAGAATAATAAGAGATACTATACTAAGTGCTTTGCAATCACTATTTTATTTAATCTTCACAAAAACTCAAAGAGGGAAATACGGTTTTTATTTTCTGTTTTATAGATGTGGAGATTGAGGCTTTAGATGTCTTCCTGAGATCTGGGTTAGCCTTTAGCACAGGTTCTGACCTCAGGTCCATCTGAGAACAAAGCTGCAGGTAGGGTAGTATTTTAGTGAAGTGCTTTTCTTCTTTTTAAAGAATTCTCCCAAGTGAGTATTGGTCTCTGGGTCTCTGTGACTATGAGCTTGGTCTGGAATGATTTGAGGTGGCATGGAGAACCAAACCTGGGTCTTTGCCAGCAACAGCATTGCTTCCACTTGCCTTTCTCAAGTCCCATTGCCAGCTTGGCTCCTTGAATGCTTTATCTTGCCATAGGTACCCAGTCTCGAAATGTAGGCTCTAAAGTCAATGTCATTTTAACTATGTCATCGGGAATAGCCAGCTGAGTTATTGAGTCATACAATTGTAGGGTTGGACATGACCTTATAGACCATCTGATGTAACCTCTCTTTCTCCAGGTGATCAGGCTGGTGGTCTCTAGGGAATGAAGAATTTGTCTAAGTCAAACTAGTGGGGTGGGGGCAGTCTGAATGAGAAACCACATATATTCACTCTTTCAACCATAAGGTATTAGTACACGCCATGTACTTTACCTTGGCAATAGATATTTTCCTCTTGACACTATAGTATACTATGTTGAAACGCCCATTAAAGAAATAAATATTGAATAAGATTTTTTTTACTTTTTAAAAATATTTTATTTTTTATTCATGAGAGACAGAGAGAGAGAAAGAGGGGGGAGGGAGAAGCAGGCTCCAGGCAGGGAGCCTGACATGGGACTTGATTCCGGGTCTCCAGGATCATGCCCTGGGCTAAAGGCGGCACTAAACCGCTGAGCCACCTGGGCTGCTCAAGATTTTGTTTTTTAATTTTTAGAGAAAGGAGCTGTTTTTCATTTATTTTAAAATCCTTACTTGAAAAATCATTGATCATTCCTCATCAAAAAGAGAAACAGAAAATGAAATCGTTGTCTTAGAATATCCAGCAATAAAGATAAGCTCACAGGAGACCAAGACAACTCTTAAGGGTTTTTTTTTTTTCTACTCATTCAAATATTACTACTTTGTAGGAATTTGGGTAAGAATCTGGAGGCTAAATCTCGATACACAGTTCCTTTAAGCTAATATAATTGCAACAACAAAAAAAATGAGGAGTGGGCACGGAGGAGGATATCATATCCTAGATACTGACATTTCAAATAGCAGTAGTTGTGTGTTTCAGATGGGTACAGGCCGATGGGACACATGCCCTATAATAACCAGTACATTGGGTGTGTTTTGATGTCCTCTGCTCTTCTCACAAAATTTAAATCTGTTTATATAGTTCTTTGGCACAGTCATAGGACAAGAAGGCTACCTCCCCTGAAAGACCCTTCCTAATCACCAAAACTAAATTTAACCATCCTGTCACTACCAAATGGTTCCCTCTCAATCAACTCACCTTCCTTATTTTCTGCCTAGTGCTTATGGCTATCTGGAATTGTCTAGTTAGTCTACTTATTTACCTGCTTCTTGCCCATCCCAGCCACTCACATCCAAATGTGAAAGTGGGGATTTCATCGGTTCTGTTCACCACTGTTTTTCTGAGTCCAGCTGGGAGCCTGACACATTACCACCAAGCAATAAATGTCTGTTCAATAGATGCATGAGTTTGCAATGGCACAGACTTGACCTGAAGTATTTTCTCTGAGGGAGATAGAGTAACATAGGGACTGGGGAGGAGAACTTGGAGCTCTAAGTGGCTAAACAGCAAAGTGCGCTGTCCTGAGAATGTCGCGGCACCTCGGGAACCTGCACTTGATCTCCAGAATACCATGGGCTTACATTTCCCTGGACCAGGAGCTGCCCTGCTGAGAGTTCCATAGAGACTCTGGTCTCTTTGCCTACCGAGTCTAAGCATACTTGCATGTAGGTTAGCAGTGGGACAGCAATATGGTAATAATATGTGTGGGATGGATAGAAGGTATGTCTAGAAGGGATACTCCCCTGAGCTGTGAGAATCATCCTGGTGTGACTCAGGATCTGGGATACCCTATTAATTCCCCTTTGACAGATAAATAATAGATACCAGAACATACTCTATGGGATAGTACATTGTTAATTTTATAGTGATTCATCTGTAATCAGAAGTTCTGGGATACTCTCCTATTCTACCATAATTTAGTTATGATTTGATAATATCATTAGTACTTACGGAATACTGAATCTGCTAATATATTAGTAGGGATATTATAATCTGCTATTGTATTAATTTTTAGTTTGAGAAGGGGCATATGTTTTAAAACACAAGTGAAACATGAAAGTGGCATCGGGTTATCTGAAATTTATCATCATGTGTAATATATTTCTAATGTAAAACATATTTAATTAAGATATATCATCCATTGGTGTCAGAACTGGCAAATGATCCTATATATAAAACATATATATTTATGAATAACCGTGATATTGATCCCTTCAAATAAAATTGAGAATGTTCTTTTCTTCTCCTCCTCCTCCTCCTCCTCCTCCTCCTCCTCCTCTCCTCCTCCTCCTCCTCCTCTCTCTTCTTCTTCTTCTTCTTCTTCTTCTTCTTCTTCTTCTTCTTCTTCTTTGCTTTAAAGCATTCCACTTTAGAATGTAAAGTCCTAAGTCCATCTTTAAAGATTTATTTGAAATTCTTGAATTTTTTTTTAAATTTAAGCATCACTGTTTATAGGGCTCATTTGGTGGCAGGCAACAGAGACTATCTTTGGCTAACAGCAGCAGTAGAAGCCATTTATTGAAATGATAAGTAGATTGTGAAATCAAAGGCCTCTCAAAGAAGAGCTGAATTTGAGAGATCAAGGAGCAGGAACTAATGAGGATTCTGTTCAGAGCATCACTGTGATGAGGAAGAAATGTCAACCATTTTGCATCCTGTGGTCACTCAAGACAAACAGTTTTGGGAAATACATCTGATTGGTTCAGCTGAGTCAGATGCCCAGCCCTCCTATGGGTGGGAGACCATCTTTAATAAAAATTTAGAAATACAGAGGGACTTCCCCAGGGAAAAATTAGCATGCTGCCAGCACTAAATAAACATGAGAGAGAGAGAGAGAGAGATATGCTGGGCAAGCAAAAACACAAATATCCACTATAGTAAATGAGCTAATCCTGTCAGTTTCCCATAATTTGTTCTCAGAAGCATGGGAAATAATCTCTCATACTGATCACATCACCTTGAACAATGATAAAAGAATAAACTTAGATTAAATCTTAGTGTTGATTACGGTACAATACAGCCAGTGCGTTAAAAAGAAATATTAATTGATGGTGACATGGTAGGAAAGTGGAAGGAAATTAATATTTGGAGAGAGCCAAGTGTTATGCTAATTGCTTTGCTGGAGCCTCTCATTTAATATTCATGATGATTACAGGAAGAAGGCATTTTAAACTTATCTTGCTGATAGGGAAACTGAGGATCAGAAAGATTAAGCAACTTCTTTTCAAGGTCACATACTTAATGGCATACAAATAGAACGATGTGGTACAAGTGTTGTATTACTGTCAATACAATTCCAAAGGAAAACAACATGTAATTGTTAGTCTGCCTTGCTGATGTGATGTTGCTGTTGTCACGGATAATTACTACATAACTCCTCTTTGTTGGACCATCATGTTATCTTGAGACCTAATGAAATATAAGCATCTCTTCTCTTTTGCCAGTATTGTTAGGATTATGAATATTACCACCAAATAGTGTTCTCCCTCTCTTATTTTGCTAAAAATCTCAGTTGCCAATTTTTTATTTTAGGCCAGCCATATTATTGGTAAGCCTTTTATTTTAGGTCACGTTTCCTAAAAGCAGGCCTTGGGGGAGACATTTGGGTCTCAGTGATTTACTGTAAGAGTGCTTTTCAGGAAGCAAATGGGAAAAAATAAATAAATCAGGGAAGTGAGGGAAGCAGAATAGGAAAGAGAAAAGAGTCAAGCAAGGATGTGCTCTCAGGGGAAAACAATCAGCTCTGTCCTGATCTTTGGGGGTCCTGGAACCTAAGTCATATTAGAAAGTATTTCTCTCTGGAAAGTGGGGACTCTGGGTAATTATCCGGAGGCAGGGCAGCTGTGAGCTCTTATGCACAGGAGCTGGGGGATGGGTGTACCGGCTCTATAAAGGGGATCTGGGTTGTTTTGTTTTTTAAGATTTTATGTATTTATTCATGAGAGACCTAGAGAGAGAGGCAGAGACACGGGCAGAGGGAGAAGCAGGCTCCATGCAGGGAGCCCGACTTGGGACTGGATCCAAGAATACTGGGGTCATGCCCTGAGCCAAAGGCGGGCACTCAACCACTGAGCCACCCAGACATCCCATATAAAGGGGATCTGTCTACACTCATGTGCATTCAGGAGAAGAAGCATTGCCAGGCACTTCCCTTGGTCAAAGGGGGAGTATCTTTGCTTCCTTTTCCCTCCCTCCTAGTAAGATAAGTCACTAACAAAACTTGCTTACAGGAGGATACAACTCACAGCTGAGCCTGTGAATTTTTGGCAGGAGGGCATGGGTCATTGGATGCCTAAGACAATGTTTAGACAATTGGCTGGGCTCAGACCTGCTGTCATAACACAATGGCATAGTGGCCTCTCCCAGAGGAGACTAGAGTAGCGTAGCATCAGTGCCATGTAGCTATGATTCATGGCCATAGTTAGCAAACCCAGAGTTTAATGATGAAATTTTACAAGAGAAAAATGACACCTTTTTTGTTGTTTTCCTAGCTTTTGTTTATGTCTCTCTCTATTTCCCTTTTCCTTATCTGCCTCTCTCGAATTGAGTTTTGCAAACTGATACACTTTTGTGGTTTAACAAACAAGAAGCTATTTAATATTATTTTAGTGTGCTAACACTGTGGCATTTCTGAGCATGAAGATTTTTAAGGTGGCATAAATAGGTATTTTCTACTTTAGCCTATCTTACTTCCAAAGGATAGCCAGTTTGCATTTATTTTATTTTTACCAAATAAATCTTTCAGTGCCCCATCGTGATCCTCCCATCCCTTTCTCCTTCCCTAGATCATTGTCTTAGTTTAACCCTTATCACTTCTTCCCTGGGATATTGTAATGGGTTGCTGTGTGCCTGTCAAAAGCATAATGGTGATTTACAGAGAAATCAAAGAATACAAGTCCCTTTAATATAAAGAAAAGATGGAAGATATCAACTGCGTGGGAATGGTTTCACAGAGCTGGAGATTCAGAAACATTCACCCCATTGGAGAGACAAATGTCTTTTTTTTCACAGAGGGATCCTGTTGCTGATAATAGGACCTGACGGATGATGAGAATTTTTCTTTTGCCCTTCTCACGTGGAGTCCCCATACTCTCCTGACCTATCCTGAAAGATGTAGGGGGTCTGGCTTTCTGCCCTACTTACCTACTAAGTGCAAGAATAGAATGACCCAACACATCTGAGTGTATAAGTAGATTTAATTACAGACCAGTTCCTCTAGAGGCCTGCATCCTCCCAGCCTGCAGAGTTTCTGGCACCTTTACTCCCATCGTTCAAATGGTTTTTCCTCCTGCAGATCCCACTCCATTCCCTTACATTTTCTATATTGTTGCTAGAATCTTCTTTAACTAAATGTTTATATCATGTTATACATTTTGAGTTTTTTTTCTCATCCATTAGTTTTTCACCTAAACTAAAATAATTAATTTAAAAATTTTTAAAGAAATCTATGTCATTTTCCTACTTATCTTTCTCCGGTTTCTCCATCATGTAATTGATCGAAAATTCTATGTAATTCTATGTATGTGCATATGCACAGACACACATTCATCTTGTACCAATTGCAACTTATTCCCTCTTAGCACATTACGTGCACATTTGTGAACACAACATGTTTCTCAAACCTCTTTTAACTAAACATGACATTTTCTCTCTGGTTCAGCCTACCCCTTGTCTACCTGAGCAAATCTCAGGCCACTTTCATGTCTTCATGATTGAACCCAAATTTAACTCTCTCAACAGAGCTTTCAGTGACTTCCCAGCATCATTATTCACTCTTCTCTCCGGTATTTCTTAGCACCCTTCATCTATGTGCATTTTACTAATTTGTGATTGTTCATCTACGTATCTGTTTCCCCCTGAGGCCGTGAGGGCAAACGTGTAAATCCCTAGGTCTGGTTCCCTAAGGCTCAACTGGTTGTTTTCAGACGATGATGCTGGCCAAACATCTTGTAGAAACCAGTAGAAAACCTCACCCAGCCGAAACCTGCGCAAACATGCTCTTAGGCAGGGCTGTCTAGAAGCACTTGTGATTCGTGTAGAAGTGACTCACTGAAGGTGTGCTCTCACGGAAAAGCTTTGAGTCAGGGAAGCTGAGTAGGACGGGGAGGCGTTAGGCAAGGGCCTGCTTTCAGAAGTCCAGTTTAGCTTCTCCCTGGGGAAGAAGCTCTGAAGCAGTTGCATCGCCTGCCTGTAGGCAAAAGAGCTGGGATTGTCTACTCTGGTCACGTGCGTGCACCCACCCCCCACCCCAGGGGGGCAGATAGTTGTAACCTCCAGGCTACTCTGGGTAAAGGGGGTTTTTTAGACCAAAGCACGCCTCCAGAAAAGAGAAGGGCCTGGGGACAGGAATTTAATAAAGGAGATTAGCAGAGTCAGGATCGGCATCTGCTCCACATACTCAGATATTTCATGCCAAGAAGGCAGTTGTTCTCATTGGTTTGAAAGCTTGTTTTTTGTCAGGCGAAGTGCTAAGTACCCTCGCGTGTGGGACCGGGGACCCATCTGTCCTGGAATATAGTTAACCAACTTTCGGCCAGGTATAATATCATACGACAAACCTAGTTAGTGAGCCAGGGAAACAGTGTCTGTTCCTATAGTTCATTGAATTCAAGAAACAACGATTACAAGAAACATCATCATTTTATGTTTTATCACTCCAACTGGGAAGGAGAACAAAAGGCATCCTATTAAGCTAGTGTGCGGTACTTTCATATCATCCATTATGTGACACAACCTGCTCTCAGAGATGCGGGAAATGAAAATTTTTAAAAAAAAGTGCGCATGAAATTTGGAAATTTATGAATATGATGACCAAATGACAAGTAGAAAGATGTTATATTTAGAATTTCACAATATTAGATTATTAATAAGTTTAATCTCTTAGAAATAAATTCTATAATGGGTTATTTAAAATGATTATTACTAACTTTTTATTTTATTTTATTTTAAGATTTTATTTATTTATTCATTAGAGATGCAGAGACATAGGCAGAGAGAGAAGCAGACTCCACGCGGGGAGCCCGATGTGGGACTCGATCCTGGGACTCCAGGATCACTCCCGGGGTCGAAGGCAGGTGCTCAACTGCTGAGCCACCCAAGGATCCCGATATTACTAATTTTAAAATAATATAGTACATGCAAGTGTTTGTAAGAATTATATGTACTTGTGAGTTGATCAGAGGGATGGACTTTTGATAGAATTTACAAATAATTTTTGAAACTTATATCTAATTGAGGGCAATTATATGATGTTCTCATACACAATCATTATGTGTCCTAAGAAAAGATTAATTACATTATCAATTGTTACTCAATGACTACTATGATTTGCAAGAATGATATATATGGTATTGAAAATAGTGTTATCACCTGCATACTTAAAAACTCTGCAGCGTATAACATACAACCAGTGAGACTATTGATAATTTCAAGATTTTTAAATAAATGGGACCACTCATGTGTACTTTTGTATGACACACCATCTTTCATTCCTACCCATTGCTTGCCTGGCACCTGCCACATTTCTAGAGGTCAAAAGCCAAGGACAACACCATTAATTCAATAAAAACAAGAGTTTTAGTTAGTGTAATGGCCCTTCTATCTCAGATTTGTGTTTTTCTAATTTTCCAATATTAGTATGAACATTATAGTATTAGTTATAATGTTTATGTTGGTGTGAACATTATAAATATTAACAATGAAACATTTTTTGAGTGAACATTCTTTGAGCAACAGCCAAATGAAATGAAACAGTCATGCTCTTTATGATTTGGTTCAGTTAGTTAATTGAAATATGAGAGATTTCTTTATTTAGTCTTTGTTAAAAAGGGCTTATTGCCTTAGCCAGCTAGTTGCTATTACCAAAATTAAAAACTATATAAATTATATAAAGCTATCCACCGAGGCTAGAGTAAAAGTGATTCTCCCTCCTACGGACGGAATGATGTCTTTGGTTGAACTGCCAGATACAAAATAACAGCACGAGATAAATTATTTTCTTGACCATTATTAAAGGATTAAAGGTAGGTCCCATATTTCTGCTGACCAGACTCATTTCTCCTCCATGGTTGGTATGTCTTTGCTTGATTTTGAGTTGTTTATTACAGAGGAAATTGCTGCAATATTAAATAAAGCAAAGAGTGGCAAAGGATGAATCTCATATATGGTTTTTGTTTGTTGGCTTGGTTTTATTTACCATTGTCAGAGAGTCAGGTCAGAGATATTTTGCAAATTATCAAAATTTTCAGTGGGTTAATACCTTAACTGACTTTAAAAATACTTAAAAGCAGATTTAAAGATGGGTTCAAATGCACTTGGTCATTAACATTTTTAGAGCTGAAAGTCTGAGTCTTCAGAATGTTTCTGCCATGTGTGAGGGTAGGAGGACTCGTAACAGAGAAAAGTTTCATCGTATAGTATGTCCTTAGATATAAGCTTCAATTTTTCTCCTAAGAAACACTATCTTAAAAGAAAGCCCAAAGGATAACCTTTTAAGAGAATGTGAGAGCATCTCTCTGCTGGACCATTCGACTTGGCCCATGATGGAATCATATCATAGAAAAATTGAATAGCTTCAGATGTTATGAAATTGGGTCATCTCCTACCATCGTGACTGATCAGAAACTACACCAAAATCAGTGGGAGTGAGGAAAACCCATGGAAATAACTGAAGAGCTTAGAGATGCTTTACTGGGTATTTGATTCAATGATAGTTTAAACAGATAATCTTCTTTAGTTGTTCTTTAGTGTGAGTCCAGAAGAAATTTACTTTCCAGGCTAAGAGCAAGAGAAATGAAATGAGTAGTAGTATACATTTTCTTTTTACTAATTATTTTCTAGTTTTTATAAATAATAGGGGAAACAGAGATCATTTACAGAAGAAAATAAAAATCACTTTTATTCCTACTATCCTGTGATTCATTCATCCAGTAGCAGGTGCTACATGCCAGCATTATTCTAGAAACTGAGGTGAAAGCCATAACTGCTAAAGACATTTCTGCCCTCATGCAGCTGACAGTCTCACAGGGGGGGGGGAGGGAGAGTAAAATAAAGTGGGGTCTTTACATTGCTCACAATGTCAGAGGGCATGGTTCACATTCTACTTTATGAGAATCTCATTCCCTGTAACTTTGCAACATGGCCCCAAGAAAGTAAGTTGTGGAATCTTGCTTACAGGAGGGAGGAAGAGGGTGTTTGGGGCAATGGCTAGGCTGCTAGGAAAGGAGGCATTAAAGACTTGAAGATGGTGCTATTGAAAGGAAGGGTGTTCTAGGCAGCAGGAACAACCTGTGCAAATAGAAGGGGATGTTTGGCAAGTCTGAAGACTGGAAAGAAGACCAGTCTTATCTTACTAGATTCTGTACAAGGATGATAGCAGGAGAAATATGTAAAGTAATAAAGAGGTTTATGAAATGAGTATGATATGCAGCCACCGGAGAGTTTTGAGCAGAGGAATCTGACTCACATTTTTAAAAGCTTACTCTAGCTGCTGTGTAGTGGATAGACTATGAGAATGGAAGCCAGGAGGCCTATTAGGAGGCTAATGCACTAATCCAGGTGAAAAATGATGGTGCTTCTGACCGGGGTATTTGCAGTGGTGAATAGAGTATAGGTTCTGGAAATATTTGGAATGAAGGGCCAATTAAATTTCTTTTCTCATAACATGTAAAATAGAAAGAAAATAAAGATAACTTGGGATTTTTTTTTGGTTATTATTACCATAATGGAGTATATCTTTCTATTACTTTTGTATGGATTTATGTGTGTGCTGTATGTATAAAATATTGTGAAGTTGTAATCCAATACCCCTGACTCATGTATGCACTTTTTCATTCACTTAATACAACATATATCATGACATGAGGATATTCTGCATCATATTCTGCATCCTTGAATATTTAGTTGAGAATATGGTATTTAAAATGAAAGTTATATAGCATTCCACAAATAGAATATATTACCCAATACATGGAACTGAGAACTGGGTTGGGTGCCATCAGAGATTGAGGGGTGACCTACAGAAGTCTTTCAGAGAAGGGACCAGCTTATGCATGCTATGCTCCTATCTTGCCACTCTAGAGCCCCTTTGCCTGGAGATTTGCTGAGCAGTGTACTCCTCAAGTTCGTGAGGAAGCCAAGAGTTAGCTGATCAGAGCTCTGTTCTTTGACAGGCAAGGATACCCTTGTTCTGAGGTCAAAGTCTGAGGTCAGGGTACCCCGATCTCCCTTCAGCACTGACTGGGCTATGCTAGCATAACACAAGCCTAGGAAGGCTGCTCACGAAGGTGTCTGCTACCTTAGTCTTCCCAGAGATGCTGCTAGAGTCCAGACATACACTACCATCACTGTCTCCACACAGGCAGTGAGTGTGATCTAGGTTCTGCTGGAACCTCATTCTTATTTATCTTAGACAGTTTTTTTCCCTCTCACTTCCCTGTCACTGTGGTGTGGTTGCCTTTCTTTTAATCTGGCATATTTACACCAAAATGACCAGAAATCATGCCTGCTCTCTGGTACATCTATATGGTTCCTAGCGTGTCCTTTTCCCAAGTCAAATATAGGCTTTTTCATAGTTTCATGTGGATGATTATGTCCACATATTCATATCACCATTTTGCCTGAAAGTCTCTAAAACAGTGTGTGTCGGGGATCCCTGGGTGGTGCAGCGGTTTGGTGCCTGCCTTTGGCCCAGGGCGCAATCCTGGAGACCCGGGATTGAATCCCACGTTGGGCTCCCGGTGCATGGAGCCTGCTTCTCCCTCTGCCTATGTCTCTGCCTCTCTCTCTCTCTCTGTGTGACTATCATAAATAAATTTTTAAAAAATTAAAGTAAATAAAAAATAAAACTCTGTGTGTGTGTATCTGTCTCAACCAGAGCATTAGATGGGAGCTCCAAGTCACATGGTAATGTACTTCTTAAGTTATTGTTGAATAATTACATTACCTTATTTCCTTGTGGCTTTTAGATATGCTTTTATGAGTATTTCTGGCACTCAAGATAAATTTTAATCAGAATTGAAACACATTTTATTAATTAGATAGTATTACAAGTTATAGGATGTGTCTTAAGTTGAGACTTGCCTTTTATTTCATAGTAGAGATAGATACTGTTCAGATTTCAAGACATACACAGCTACACAGTGCATCCTGGAAAATGAAGGTCTTGCCTAGAGGGAAATAGGTGAAAAAGAAATATGACCTCCTTAGACTTACTGTGGGCATCAGAGTTATGACAGAAAGATGCCTACACAGGATTAGGTCCCATTGGCTTCTACTCTGATGCAGCTCAATGTTTAGCAATGGAATGCCTGCTTTTTAGGCACTGTGTCTAGGCTCAGAAGAACCAACAATGAATAAAACATAAACTCGGGGATCCCTGGGTGGCGCAGAGGTTTAGCGCCCGCCTTTGGCCCAGGGCGCGATCCCAGAGACCCGGGATCGAGTCCCACGTCGGGATCTCTGCATGGAGCCTGCTTCTCCCTCTGCCTGTGTCTCTGCCTCTCTCTCTCTCTCTCTCTGTGTGTGTGACTATCATAAATAAATTTTTTAAAAAAAGAAATCAATCTAAAAAAACATAAACTCTAGTCTCATGGGATTTACTCTCTATTTAGGAGAAAGATAGTAAACACCTACATACCATGTCAGGTGGTTATAAGTGCCAAATATGTGGAAAGTAGGGTAAAAGGCTACAGAGTGAGGTGAAGGTACTATGTTATGTAAGAGGATCAAGGAAAACCTCTTTAATAAGGTGGCATATGGGTAAGAAAACTATAAGAAGCAAGGAATTAAGCCCTGAGGCTATCTAGAGAAAGCTTGTTTCAGGCAGAGGGAAGTCAAGTGCAAAGGCTCCCAGGTGTAAGTATTCTGGCTTCCTGGAGAGACAGCAGGGAGGCCAGTGTGAATGTAACAGTGAGCAAGGTGAGCAAGGTAGGAGGGTCACAGTGGGTCTTGAATCCTTTCTTGCCTGCCATACTACCATTACTACTTTGGTCTTATAGATCTTGAAGATGATTATATCTTTCAGAACTCCCTTTTAGAACAGAAATGCCCCCAAGGAGAGCAAGACCTTAAACTCATTATCATTATGATGTTAATTTTTCAGTTAACTTTTTAGAGATTCATGGATAACCAGCACACATTTGATTAAAAAGGAGTGTCTAGCTGGTAAATTAAGGAAGGACAATGTTATCGGGGAAGAGAGCGTGATAATGTAGGTGAGAAGATAACGAAACAAGTTTAATTTATATTGGAGACAATTGCTTCTTGCCTCCCTGAATATAGTTCCTCTTTAAGTCCCCCTTTCTTTTCAGGAGGACTCCACTTCTTGTCCACAGCACATGTTCCATTCTCCAGCCATATGCCGCTGTTTGGAGCCAATGATCTTTTGCCTAGGCTCAGAGGGAGGTGTGTCTTACGTAGTCTAAACCAATCATTACCCTTCCATCTGTATCAGTGAATGAGTTAGGAAATTGCACGTGACCCGTTTTGTCCAATGAACTGTGAGGAGCAGACTGTTGGGGGTAGGAGCCTTTAGTAAGATTTCTTACATTTTTAAAAGATACCAGAGGAAGAAGAAACTACTTGAGGTGGGCGATTATAACGTGGCCAACACTGCTGTGGTCATCTTGTGACCATGAGGCTAGATATCAACACACAGAAGATGGCTTGTCATGGTCATGTGGATGACCCAGACACTGCCCACTGATGGATATCTGGCCCTTGTTGCAGAAGGAATCCCAGAATCCACACTGAGGGGGGGGGGGATTTCAAAACATGTATATATGAAATATATATAAATATAAGGTTATACATAACAAACATTAAAAAACCTTATACATCCGTAACAGAGAATTACAAAATATTATGATTATATATTATGCCCCCATTAAGTGCTGTGTTCAAAGAAAATGTTCATGGTATGTTGTCAGAAGAAGGAAGTGCACAGAAATACAATATTTTTTCTAGATCTCACATATATGGACAGAGGGACAACACAGAGAAAGAGAGAAATATATATTCATTATTCATAGGAAAAACTAGAAACAAATAGAGCAAATATTAATAGCTGTTACCTCTGTGTGATAGGATCAGAGATGTATTTTTAAGCGCAGCTTTTATTTATTTTTAATTTTTTTTAATTTTTATTATTTATGATAGTCACACACAGAGAGAGAGAGAGGCAGAGACACAGGCAGAGGGAGAAGCAGGCTCCATGAACTGGGAGCCCGATGTGGGATTCGATCCCGGATCTCCAGGATCGCGCCCTGGGCCAAAGGCAGGCGCTAAACTGCTGCGCCACCCAGGGATCCCAAGAGATGTATGTTTAATGTAATTTTTATACAATTGTTTTAATGCAATTTTGCATTTTATAGTGAGAAAGTAGAGCTTTTACAGTCTTATAAAAATCTTCAATTTTATGAAAATCAAAGGATGATCCATGTCCCTCATGGGTCTTCTCTAATACTACTTTTAAGGTACTACAGTCCTTTCCATGAACTGAAAGACTGGTCCCTCAGCTCACCTTAGGCCCACTCTGGCTACTATATTAGGCACTGGCCTCAATTTGCCCTTAAAGAAGCCAGAGGTCTAAACACCGGTGTCTTCAAAACTGCTGAGAATTCCCTGCATTTCTCTATCTAGTGTGGCCAACAGGGTAGCCCTCCAGTGAGTATGAGGCAGTCAACTCAAAGATGGCTTGGCCCTCCTCTGTGGCAGCCCGTCCTTGGCTTCATGATGTGCATAGTCATTACATGGTGGACCCAAGTCTTCATCAGGCTGTATTCTTAGGTTAGGACACTACCCATTGATGATCTACACTAAACAGGGATGGCAGAGACAGGTGCTACTGCAAATATGTTTTTTCCAAGGGCCAAGAGAGCAAAAGACTTAAGCATGCAAGTGGCATTGCTAAGGTTGCTGCATAGTACAAATTAGGATTCAAGTCAGCTTGAGTCATACAGAGGCTTGGGGCCTCTAAGCTAATTTATGATGACCTGCAGAGGCTAAAATGAGGCAGAATCTGGACTGTCCTACTAATTATGAGACTCTGGAAATGCCTCTTGAGCCATTGGTAAGGTAAGATATTTAGAGCTAAACTAATATGGTTAGAATACATCAAGGCACAATCTTAGTTCTCCTCCTTTTTCCTGGCATAAATATAGCATATAATCTGTCAGCCTATATATATATCAGAGTGGTCTTGGTGTATGGCTTATCTGTCCTATGATAGGGAAAGAAAATGAATGGTGGGGGAATAGGTACTCTATGTGTTCATATGTGGATAGTCTGCTGGTGTGACTGTCAGCATGGTGATGTCCTAAGTCATTAGAGTCTGGATTCCCCCAAATTCGGAGCCTGAGGCAAGGGGGCAGATAGTCCATTTGAGAGGTGATTCCCTGAAGCAGGAGCAAGGGAGTGGGAAGATGGGAAGGAGAAATGTCCAATACAATGGTGTGTTATCAAGGTCACTGAGAAAAGATTACAGAAAAAGAAAAAAAAAACTGAGGTTGGTCAGTGGGATTCAGTTTTATGGAGATATGCAGAGAAGGTATGGAAGGACTTCCAGGATTGTCTGCCTGAAGTCTGGAAGGCAGGAGCATTTCTCTACTAGTCCCTATCTTCCACTGGTTTACTGTTGGTTTGGTGCACTCACCTTGAATCTGCAGACCAGCATCTCTGGCAGTCACCTCTGAGAGATGGTATTGGTCATTTGCAAGGTGAGCCTATGCTTGCACGTAACTGTTCCTAGAGCTCAGGTAGCCAAGGGATGTGACTTTGGGGCCACCAATGTTCCTGGAGTTTTAAGGTGTACCTTAAAAAAACTATACCTTGACCTGCAGTCCTTAAATTGCATTTTGGGTCTTAGAGCTAAAGATTAAATAGGTTTGTCTACGTAGTCTATATTTTAATCCATTAGTTAAGTACCTACTATGTTCTAGGTGCCAGGGAAATAGAAACGGATAGGATACCTTCTAAGATTCCAGTTTGTTACAGGAGATAAGCTCTTTACAGTTAAATGTATTACCTACTCAAATAAGATATGCATAGAATGCCTAACATGGTATTTTTGTGGGGAAAGCTGTTTTTATTCCCAACTAAAAAGGACCCTCCAGAGGGAGGTAAGAGTTGGTATACCCAAACACACACACCCCTATACGTGCATGGAAGGATGTGTGCACATACCCATGTGCCCCCGTGTGTACATGTATTTGTGTGTAAAATTCTTTGAGAAAAGGAATGATTGCTTTATGTGAATTATTTATCCTTATTGTCAACATTCAAATCTAGAAGCATTATAAGATTCATGGAATGCAAAATGATCACACAATAGATTGGTTTTAGTGAGCATGTATTTTCTTTTCCATTCATATTGATGCTTTGGATGCTTTTATATTTTTGGTTCTGCGAAAGTTATGTTCATTGAGAAAAATAAAAATAAAAAGCATCCAAGAGGCTTATTCCTATGTTAGAATTTGTATTCAGCTGAAGAAAACCTTTGCACCTGCCACTAAAATGTATCCATTTCTGGGGTGGAATGCACCAGCTGTTCCCCAGCCTCCATCGGCACGCCAGGCAGTTCAGGACCGAGAAGGAGGCACCATATTCCAGGCAGATTAAACTGGTGGGGAAATTTCAAGTCGACAGAATGCAATTACCCAAATTGAAATTAGGCCAGGGGCATATCAGGAGGCCCTTCCCATCTGTTGGGTAAAAGGATCACCAGATATTTAACAAGGGCAAGTGGTCAGGATCTCAGTTCTAGGAGTCACTTAAAAAGCAGGCACTTAGGGGATCCCTGGGTGGCGCAGCGGTTTTAGCGCCTGCCTTTGGCCCAGGGCGCGATCCTGGAGACCCGGGATCGAATCCCACATCGGGCTCCCGGTTGCATGGAGCCTGCTTCTCCCTCTGCCTGTGTCTCTGCCTCTCTCTTTCTCTCTGTGGACTATCATAAATAAAAAAATAAAAATAAAAGCAAGGCACTTAAAAATGCTAAAGGAAAACTGTACCTGGCATAAAATCATATCCCTTCACTGGAAAATAAATAACATTAGGCCTTGAGAAGATCAGCCTTTTTCTGCTCTGGGAGGAAAGAAATGTTTATGGATGGGGTGGTTAAATATTTCTACATCAGCTTCTCTTAGCAAGGACATGGTATAATGGACAATTGGTTATCCTGGGTTTGACCAAAAAGAGATTTCCCAAACCAAACATATTGAATCGAATACATTTATCCCTGGTCAAATGGATAGATCCTCCCATTAAGACCTTACAGAATAACACTGTTTGATTTTTCCAGGGACCTTGACACAACATTGTTTCTTTACCAGGAAACTAATTTTTAAAGTTTTCAGCAAAATAAGTAAGCTGGATCTGGACACCAGATCCCATTTCAGAACCATCTTTGGTTTCCCCATTGTCAAAACCACCAGATCCACAGGTCCACATTAGCACAGTGGTCCCTGACTGTTTCCCTCTCTCTGGACACCTGTGTACCTTTCTCTCAGGAGGGGAGAGAAAACTCTGTCTTAATCTTAAAATCAGAATGAACCCAAGCATTGGCATGAGCCTCCCACCCCCCTAGTCAGAGAGAGATGAAGAATGGGCATCTGACCCCAGATGGTTGGATGGCATTCTAGGACATTGAGAAATAGACGGGCTTCCCTATGGCCCTTTTAATAATATGTCCTCCTTTATAGACCAAGAGAACTCAATGTTTTCAGCCTAAGGTCTGGGAGGGGAGGAAGAAAGAGGCATCTCTGGGTGAGATGTCTCCTTTTCCAGATGCTGCTTTTTTGGAGACTTGCTGACACTGGGTTCCTATGGGCCACTCCCCAAAGCAAGGGTACCAGGGAGTCTCTTCTCTGTGCCTTCCCTGGGAGGGACTGTTTAATGCCATGCAGCTAATCACTGACAAGGTCTCAATTCTCTTTCCTACTGAATTTGGAGAGGAAGGAAAAGAGATGAGCTGGTAAGGGGTCTTATTCAGCATTGTTATTTTTTTCCTTTGTTGGAGTGGTTCACTTTTAACTCTCTTTGCTAGCCAAGAGGTGACATCCTGGGGACCCTGACAGTACGGCCCACTCCTGGAAGGGGTAAGGCAAGGTTAACTGACAAATTTAGCACAGCTGCCCATTGGGGGGTTGGGGGGGAGAGCTACAGGCAGGCCATGTACACACTGAGTTACTTGCAGCATCTCTGTCCCTCCTCCCCTGCACACACATATGTACCTGTCATTGCAGCAACGGTTAAGGTAGGAGCAAGGCAGTAGTAAGTAATCCAAAAGTCTTTAGGGATTTTCACACTGGTTTCCTCCCATTCTGCAAGTCCAAGCCCTTCCTGGACAGATGTCCTTAAAAATTGAGCTCAGTGTGACATACATGGTCCATCCTAGTCATTAAGTGACAATTGTTCGTAACTCTGAAAAGGGGTAAACATTGGCTGTGAAACTTGCGGAAGTCCTGACCTGAGATCGGCTGAAAGTGGGTTCGGGGGAGGGAGGGAGGGAGGGATGAGGGATGGAGGGAGGAGGGGCGGGACAGGGAGGGAGGGAGGCGGGGGAGGGGGAGGAGGAGGAGGAGGAGGAGGAGGAGGAGGAGGAGGAGGAAGGAGGGAGGAGGAGGAGGAGGAGGAGGAGGTAGGAGGAGGAGGAGGCGGAGGAGAAGAAGAAGAAGAAGAAGAAGACGGAAGAAGAAGGAGGAGTAGGAGGATGCTTCTTCTTCTTATTATGGCATATTTCTTCTTTTTTTTTTCTAATTAGCTAGAACCAATTTCTTTGTTTTGTTTTCTATCTTGATAATTTGTGAATAACAAGTTTTTTTTCTCACAGAGGAAAAACAGAGAGGAAGAAGTTATTAGTTAATGTGATCCAGAACTCTGCAAATGTTAAAACTTGACATTATTATTTAGAGGTTTGGTTTGTACTAATTACCTCTCAGTTTTACTAGCCCTATATAACAAGATAGCTTCTGCAAATTTTATGGGAAGCCAGTTTTCTGAAAGGATTGAAAGTTGTTGGAGCAGGGAATGAAATAGGCGCTAAGTTTTATTTTCCACTAAATAATTCTCCTCAAGGGGTGGTGTAAACTTCAGTAGTTAAATTGCTAAAAATGAAGATTCTACACTACAAGAGCAGATCTTCAGGGAGACAATTATATGTCTGTGTTCATAGCATTTATGAGTGTCAGTAAACAGGTCAGTACATTTATGTTCCCCCCATTACCTTCGGTCATAAACTTCCTTAAAGAAAAACGAATACTTAGTTTGTTTCCTGACTGCCAGAATGAGCATCAACATTCAAATACTGAAAGCCCTGGGGGGATGGATGGTACACCTAGACTTCCAGGGATTGAGCTGTTTTCGAGGCATTGGCTAGAGTGTCAGGCTAACTGCTTGGCCTTGATTTAGTGCCATCACAGAGATGTCATCTCTAGAAGGTAAATCATCAATTTGTGGGGCTATTTTTGGACTTGGGGCCTCCCAGCCTACAGCTGTTGGGAATGGCTGGGCATCACATAAAGCCCCTGGCTGAAGCGTGTCAGCTTGTGCTATTGGCTGAGCTCGCCATCCACCCCAGGGGCCAGAGCAGTGTATCCCTGGAGCTATAATGATGCGGTGTCATCGGAAGTTTTAACAAGCATATCCCGGCATCGTGGGACTATTGGAGTTAGGGGAAACGACCCTCCTTAGATGACCTCATTACCAACCTGCATTTTACACAAGAGGGCTTTGGCTGGGGAATCATTCTATCCAGGGTCCCAACAACAAGTCTCACATCTCCTGGCTTTGGGTTTGGTACTCTTAATATGTCCTTGGGGTCAGGAAGGTGACATAGGTTAGAGGGTAAGGAATAGATTTTTAAAAAGTGAGTTAGGAAGACAAAAGTAAATTGAGGAGAATTGCATTTTTCCTTTGTAGTTCATATGAGTTTCATTATTCCTTGTATTCAATCAGAAAACACATCGATTTGCAACTTCTCCACCACTAGAAATGTGCAAATGGAAATGAAAGGAAATAAGACAATTGAATATTTTCTAGATCAGCACTTTTCAAACTGTCATGAAAGACAGGTTTTTGTTTATTTCTAATTGACCTCAGCTGATATCTCTGTAATGTGCGATAGAAATTACTAGAAAAAATGAAGTGTAGACTTTCAAAATACAAGTCCAAACTTTTATTTCTTGGAGACAAGAGACAATAAACTTCTGCTGACAAATTACTATACAGTTGCTTAGACCCTTATTCTTGATCGCAAGTACACACTGATCATGGACACAGGAGAACTGCCTTGGTTCTCCTTTTCTCTATTATTTTGTGCTTTTGTCTGGTTCTCTAGGTTGCAACTTTCTGATATCAGGGATAGGATCTAGGCATATGTCATTTTTGATAGGTACTTTATTGCGTTGAATAACAACTTAAGAAACAATTTAAATGTTTCCTCGTGTAAAAGGAAAAAAAAAAAAACAAGTTTACAATCATAAAAAAAAAAAACAAAAACCCAGCGATCAGTGTATGGATTCTTCTTAAGAGACTTAAATGGGATTATTTTTGGTTTACGTGGTTTTGAGTGTAAAGAGGATTGAATATATTAAGCATTTCCGTTGTCATTAAGTTTGAACTTTCTACCAATTCTTATATCCTCTAAAAGACCTGTAGACCTTCTAAGTGCATCAATTAGGATTAAGTTTGTTAGCTTTAGAAATAAAAAGTATGTAACACCCAGGTACATTTAAGTCTCAGATAAGCATTGAGTGCTTTTTAAAAGTATGGCCCAGATATTTCATGAGAAGTGCCATGTGCAATATTGGGCGGGACATAATTTGTATTAAAAATGTATTAATCGGGATCCCTGGGTGGCTCAGCGGTTTGGGCACCTGCTTCCGGCCCAGGGTGTGATCCCGGAGACCAGGATCGAGTCTCACATCGGGCTCCCTGCATGGAGCCTGCTTCTCCCTCTGCCTGTGTCTCTGCCTCTCTCTCTCTGTATGGTCTCTCATGAATAAATAAATAATAATAATAAATAAATAACTAAATAAATAAAAATCTTTTTAAAAAATGTATTCATCGTTTGTCTGGAAATTCAAGTTTAACTGGATATCTTGTATTTATCCAGTAATTCTTCTTTTTTTAATTTCTTTTTTAAAATTTTTTAATTGAGATATAGTTGACATACAATATTATGTTAGTTTAGGTGTACAGCATAGTGATTCTAATAGTAGTGAACTTTTAGCCTGGACTTCTGCAGATGTTTCTAGAGAGAAGGCTCAGGCCCAGCCAATCAAATGTGGTCATATTGACCTACCTTGCTTAGCTTTTTGGCAGCTGGAAGCTGAATGTTGAATACAAAGTAATGATATTCCTTTTTAGGAATGTGTTTTCTCATGTGACAAAGCAGCTATCATCTGTCCTGACTTTGAGGCTGTTTAGTTGGTGTTTTTCTAAAGCTCTGGTTCACTGCTGGCAAAAGTCATGGTGGAAGGTGTGTTGTAAGAAGGCCACAAGTAATCTGCCAGCTACATGAAGACAAAGTGGCTCAGTGGTCTGCAAATAGTGGAATTCTTTGCATGGAAATATACACGGATGACAATGATAGCCACCCCCCAAAAAAGGAAAAGAAAGAAAAGAAGAAAGAAAGAAAGAAGAAAGAAGAAAGAAAGAAAGAAATAAGAAAGAAAGAAAGAAATTCCCTGTTTCTACAGCATATTGTAAGCAAAACTGATGTTTACAAATAAACTTATGAGAAAGAATGCAAAGGCAGAATTAGTGGATATTAAAAAAATTAATGTTTTAGATACTTATGTAGGTTTACTGTAGTGTCTGCAAAGATATGTCCTTTGCCGTTGGTAGCTGTTTTTCTTTCTTTAAATGAGGATATTTGGTTATAGGCCTTAAATCAGAGTTTTGTCATTGTTAAATTATAGAATTTATGCTCCCAGTCTTTAAGAAAGGTAAACTTTTCTTAAAGTGATGTCTGATTCAGGTAAGAAGGAAATGGCTATTTCAAGTGCACACACAATTATTTTAATGTCATATCTGGGTGTTTTAAAATGTCCTGTCAGCTAACAACAACAACAACAAACATCTTAAGAATATACTTACCTAAGAGAATTCTTTAAAAATAATATTTATTTTAAATAATGAAATATATGTTCATTTTAAGACAAATTTGAAAAATGCTGGGATTTCTGGAGGGGATAAGGAAAAAAAGTAAAATCACCAATAACACTATCATAGAGGAAACATTCCACTATTGTTACTTCGATGTAGTTGTTCTATTGTCTTGTCTATGTGATTTTAGTTCATAGTTGGAAACCTACTGTATATATACAAGGTTGTATTCTGATTTTTTCTTTTTTAAAATATTTTATGTATTTATTCATGAGAGATAGAGAGAGAGACATAGGCAGAGGGAAGAAGAAGCAGGCTCCATGCAGGAAGCCCTATGTGGGACTTGATCCCAGGACCACAGGATCACCCCCTGAGTCAAAGACAGGCGCTCAACTGCTGAGCCACTCAGGTGTCCCTGTATTCTGATTTTTTCATTAGCTATTTGACTTAAGCATTTCCATATGTTAAAGTATTTCTTAAGTATCGTTTTAATGGTTGAATCATACTCTGTACTGTGATTTACTTAACCAAACTAGAGTTGGATACTCAGAGTTCTCCAATTACCTATTCCTAAATGTCTAGTGATGATCTGTTTTGGATTCCTAGAACTGAAATTTACTGGGACTGACAAGGATTGAAAAGTTTTAAGGCTATACATTTTGTTTAAGCTCTATTAGACACCATTATAGATATTTACTAGGAATGTGTAAGAGTGCCTATATCACTGACCTTCATTGTTGTCATTTATTTCATTTTATTAACCTAGTGTATTTGTCTGGGTTTTCCAGAAAAACATAACCTGTAAGATGTGTTTGTATGCAAAGAGAATCTTAAAGGAAATTGACTCATGTGATTCTGGGGGGTGGGAGTGGATCCCCAAACTTCAGGTCAGGTTGTCAGGCTGAAGACTCAGGAAGAGCTGACGTTGAATCTAGAAGCCAAAGGCAGTCTGGAGACAGAATTTCTTCCTTCTAAAAGGATCTCAGTCTTCATTCTAAAAGCCTTTACGTTTTTGGATGAAGTTCAGTCCCATTGTGAAGAATAAGGTGCTTTACTCAGAGTCTACTCATGTAAATGTAAACCACATCGAAAAATACCTCACAGCAACATCTAGACTGGTATTTGACCAAATGACTGGGCACTATAGCCTAGCCAAGTTGACACATACAATTAACCATCACATCTGTGGTCCAAATAGAGTTTATACTATTTGATAGAAGGCCATGTTCTTTCTTTCCAGTTTTTTTCTCTGTTCAGTACCATCTGTTCTATGAAAACACACTGACTTATTTAGGACTTTTATGTATACTGTGAGTTTTCTGTTGTAAACACAAAGATTATCTTAATCTAGTTTTGGAATAAAACATTTAAGATCTCCATCAAGTGATGCTGAGAAAAAAATCTGGGTTTGGGCTTTATGCAGATGTGACTTAGGAATATTCCCCTACCCCGTTACAACTGTATTAATTTGGTTTGGATAGCTAAACCCTTTCCTTCTAATTTGCTCAACTAAAAAGTAGGGAGATCATACCCATTTTGCCAGTAACTTGTTAAGTTCTAACTGGGGAGGAAACATTTATGAAATTCTAGTACAGCATCTAGTATATGAAAGGCCATCTATATGATCAGTACAGAAAAACCTTCCCTGTCTCTGAACAATTTAGTAGTTCCACTCGTAGCAATTTTCCTCCTAGAAGACTTAAACATTTTTCCATTTTAAGTATAAGCCTCATTTCCCTTCTATTTCATGAAGTATTGCATTTTAACCACTGATAGATAAATTAGATGATTTTAAATTAATATTTTACTCATTTATCTAACAAATATTTATTAAATGTCTATTAAATCCCAAGGATTGTTCTGGGTGCTGGAGATTTAACAGTGAAGACGATAGATAAATTCCTTGCCCTTTTAGCTTGGATATTAGTGGGAGAGACTCTCAAAGAAAGAAATCAATAAGCATAAAATCACACTACAAGTAATATCATATTAGTCAGGGTAGGCTAAGTGATGCTGTGGTAAGTCACTAAATCTCATTAGCATAATTACAACAAAAGTTTATTTCTTGCTCGTGACAAGTCAGTGGCTGGTTCAGGTGACTATTTGAAGCAGCTATTCTAAGCCTTCCAATATGCTTCCTCCATCTAAGCACATGCTTCCATCAGGGAAGAGTGGACCAGTGAATCAAACAGCAACAGTTAAAAGCTTCTACATGTATCACTTTTGCTTCATATTTTTATTGGCCATAGCAAGTCACATTGTCATGCCTAATTTCAATGAAGAGGAGAAATGTGACTCTTGGTAATCCTAGTGGTAAAGGAGAAACATATGTGACTACCACAGTATTAAGTATATAAAAAACAAGAGAATAAATAAGTATTTTTAAAAAGATAATAAAACAAAATAAACATAAGTTTTCAAGTATATCATTGTTTAAATTTATAATAAAATATGTATTTAAAAAATTGGGTCAACTTAAAGTTATTTAATAACAATTATTAAAATTTAGTATTTAGATAAGAGGAAAGGCATTTAGGTCATTTATGAATGACTGATGTTTAATAGATATTGAGATGTTAAGTCTACTTGAGGACAAGGGTGATGGTTTTTATATTGCTATTCTTGGTTATTTAGGCACATACAAGATGCTCAGTAAAACTTCATTGAAGTTAATAATGTTCATTGTTTTAAATTATTCTTCTCCATTTGGTTGACTGTCTTAAAATATAGTCCATTATAATTTTGCTCAGAAGCAAGGCCAATTTTCATTGTTTTTATCTACATTAAAATTTTACATTTAATTATAGTTTAAATTTGGACCACAAATGCTTGAATCACTAGTGGTCTCTTTCTCCTAGTTTGTCTCGGGTATGTTCCTAAACCATGGGTATGTCCAGTAGGACAAAAGACTACTACTTTACTGTTGGAGTTTGTGATCTACCATCTTGTCTTCTAAAAACAACAACAACAACAACAACACAACATTTACCTTTAATATCTGTTTGGCAACTGCTGTGTTGAAGAGATTTCACAAATTTGAATAAAGAGGGCAACAAATACCGAGTGGCAGTTTTGTTTGTTTTAATTTATTCATGATCATGAATGTAAGAATAGTATACTTGCTTTCAAAGATAGCATATGATGATGATGGTGATGATGATGGTGATGATGATGATGATGATGATGCCTCTCTCTCTATTGTTCTTTCCTTTTGCTTTTGACTAAGTCTTTGTCATTTAAAAAATAAATCAGCCAAAGAGAGGACCCAGTTATTCTTTGACTGGATAGATCAAGAGCAAACCAGAAGAGAATCTCTGTCTCTACCCAACTGAACCTCGTTTCGGTACCGTCACTTCTCTATTTATGGATGGTATGTCTGAGATGTTGTCTCTATCCTAGAAACCAAGAACTTGTCTTAAATCAGTGCCTCTCCAGTCTGTGCCATGAATCCCGTGAATCTGTAAGAGTCCATGCCCTTTGATGAGTTTGCTGCTCTTGGATTTGTACAAAATTTGTTTGTTACTTGGCAAATGGGACACAGCTGGCTTCTGATTTAGAGAGTGTTTTAAATTAGTTACCTCCTACCTTAACTTGATCATTTAAATGGAAAGCACTATGGCTCCAACAGAGTAGACATGATATAAAAACCATTTCCGACATGAGTATCTTGCCTCCTCAGTTGTGATGGCTACTGGTATCTCTGAAGGAAAATAAATAATAAACAAACAAACAAACAAATAAATAATAATAAATAAATAAATAAATAAAACACAGGTTCTGCGATTCTCACAAGTGGTAAACTGTCTTTGCATTATTTAAGAAAAGCTTTAAGTGTTCGATGAATGTGCTTAGACTAATGACAGTTGATGCCAAGAATATAGCAATAATCCAATACCATTTTGTAAAGTGGCAATTTGTGTAGAAATTGCAGAAAGCATCAACACATGCCGGGAACTTTACATATAAGTGAGCTATAGCGTGGGTGAAGGAGTTATTTATTTGGCCTTTCATTTGTAAATAAGACACTAATCTTTTCCTTCCAAGGAGTAGCTAGGCCAGTTATTAGTAAAAGAATATTGATAGCCTTTGCTCATCATGGCAAAATTGAGGATCCTGACCTTAAAAGTCTTAGTATTTGGAGGAGCCTTAATAAGTCATTTAGGAGAACAGCATTCTATAGTTGAAGATGGCTAGATCTATAATCAAAATATTTGGGTAGAGTCCAGGCTATACTATTACCTGTCAGCAATTTAGCTTTCCTCATCAAGGCTTATATGATCTGGTCTAGGGAACCTCTCTAGTCTTGTTTGATAGTCTTTACTTCTTACTTGCTCCATTTCAGTCCCTATGCCATTTCTCACACATTTCAAAAGAAGTGTTCTTGCTGCCAGGCCTTCTGTTCTTCCTGTTCTCTGCCTGGGATGATCTTCCCCCAGAGACAAGCTGACATTTATTGGGCAGATCCAGTATGTTCCAAGGCGTTATAAATGCTTTGCATGTTTGTTGTGGTGAATTTTCATGATAACCGTATGAAGTGTGTAGTGACACTGGATGGATGAGAAAGGAGGCAGAGTGATCTGGCAAAGGCAGGATTGGAACGAAGGCCTTGGCTCTCACAAGAAGTGCTCTCATAGTACACAACACCCAGGGTGTGGTTCCCACTCTTCCTTTAACCTCAGAGCTCTTTCTTGGTGAGCATTTCCTGACTATCTTATTTAAAGTGGAATTCCTGTGACTCTTTCTGTTTACTTAGCTTTATATTTATGAACAGTACTACATATTACCTGATTGATAATGCCTGTTTACTTGCTTACTTCTTTGCTTATCTCCCTCACTAGAATATATATTCTATGAGGGATGGACATTGTTCTGATCCGTGTTACCACTCTATCCCCTGCATCCAGAAGTGTACTGAAATGTACTGAGAGAGGATACGAATTGACTTAGAATTTTTATCGGGTTTAAGGTAGGTATCTTACTCTTCAAACACTTGCAGAGCACCATTTTGTGTCAGATTCCATGACAGTTTGTGGAAATAGGAACGTGAATGAGAATGATGGGGACTCCTACTTTTCTGCTTTTCCTGATGCTTTTCCGGCATCCTAGAAGAAACAAACATGCAATTAACAGACAGTTGCCCAGGATAAGCATCCTTTTAGGGCAAATATAAGGTGCAGCAGGGAAGGGAGGCTTTAGGGAAAGCTATTCCGAGGGGTGATATCCATGTTGAGAGCTGAAGGATGGGCTGAATGGGGATGCAAGACCATTTGGGGCAGAGCAGATGACAGAAGTCCCTGAGAGGGCACATTCCAGTTTATTATTTTTTTAAAGATTTTATTTATAGAGACAGAGAGAGGGGCAGAGAGACACAGGCAGAGGGAGAAGCAGGCTCCATGCAGGGAGCCCGGCGTGAGACTCGATCCCGGAACTCCAGATTCAGGCCCTGGGCTGAAGGCAGGCGCCAAACCGCTGAGCCACCCAGGGATCCTCCGCACATTCCACTTTAAAAGCAGTTCACTGTGACTCAGATATAGACTACGAGGGCCAGAGTTTACTGTCTGAGGCTGGAGAATAAAGTTGGGTTTTCAAGGGTCTTGAAAACTATTCCAAGAAGCCAAGACTTTATTGTCTGAGCATTGAGATGCCACTGAATGATTTTTAAATCAATGTAGTTTTGATTTAGTATCTGATTCCGTTTACCACCTTCAGCCACATAAGTTGGCAGCATTTCCACTTTCTGGATGGGACGAATAAGGCCCAGAAGAACACATTTCAATGTTGGTGGAATTGATTTAATTCTCTTAATGACAGTGATATCAGGGCTTCTAACTCCTACCTTCCCCCCTCTCTCCTTCCTTCTTTCTGGTTGTTATTCTTGTCAAACATAAAGCTATTTATCCACCATCCTTAACTTTTTCCAAGGAATATCCATGCACTCACACAGCTTCTAATAACCAGACCCCTGAGTGAAAGCCAGTGACCTCACGGGCGGCAGGGCTTGTTTGTGGCTGGATACCATATTGTGCACTGGGCTGGAATTCTCTGTTCTTCCTCACTAGGAAGCTGGATTTGTACCAGGAACCTCTTATCTGAAAAGGCAGCTCTAGGCTGGGGAGAACAGAGCTGGTTTGACGAAGTGGAGAGGCGCTCAATGTTGGTCTGGCCACGCTTTGGGCATGCGTGAGCGCTCACAGCAAAACACAGCTGGCATGTCTAATTTTAGCCTTGACTGCCTTGAAAAGGGACCCTTAAAGGAAATATATTTTCGCTGAAACCATTTGTATTATAATGTAACAGCTGACAGACATGTCAGAATATTACTTATTATTGGTGGGGAAAAACTCTGTCAGGTAATTGTGCTTTTTTTTGTGATGACATCGGGAAAGTGATTAAAGCATCCCTGAATCAAAATCATCATAGATAGACAGTGAGAGAACCAGATTTTATTTATGAAGACGCCTGTAAACCTAATGGGATACCTCCTTTGATGCTTACAAAACGGATGTAAGGGTAAGAATGATCATTTCGGCTATGGCAAGTTGGTCCTTGTGATCTGACGATGCAGGGCTTGCTAATAGTAGTCCTGGCATAGACTCTCAAATTTCTTCAATGCTTAGCATCCTCCGTGTCTCCGAGAAGTAAAAGGTTAGTTTCTGGACCGGGTCTTGGATTCATCTGGCTTTCGTATGTTAACAGGTTCTGAAAGCATCTGGGACACACTTGTTCCATTTTAACCAGCACGGGTCGTCCGTCTGCTTTTATTTTTGTCTTTCTCTTCCTTCCTCCCTTCGTCCTCTCTTCCCTCCCGTGGTCTTCTGTGTTGTTTAGCAGTGTGGCTTACCTTGCCACTTGGCAAGAAAAAAAAGGCAGCTCTTGTGTGGGGTAGATGGAGGGAAGGATAAGAAATAATCCACCGCCCGAATTTGAGTTCCCTGGGTTCAGTTCCAGCGGCAGCAGCTTTGCTGCAAAAATTGCTTTGCTGTTCGAGATAGCCAGCAGAGGGAATCAGGACTTTGCTTGCAGCAGGGGTTGAAGCAGGCTTTTTTTTTTTTTCTTGGAGGAAATACTGCAGCTTTCTGGACTGCATACCCTGCTCCCTGGAGAGGTTCCACCCACCGGCTGGAAGGAGAGGAAGTGAATGAAAGGACAGGAGGAGCCGAACACCATGTCACTCTGGAAGGGAGACAGCAGCAACCAGGCTGTGCAAGGTTGTTTTGTTTTGTTTTCTTTTCCCCTTTCTTTCTTTTTTTTTCTTTTTCATTTTTTTGTTTTCTTTCTTTCTTTCTTCTTTCTTTTTTCCCTTTTTCTTTAAGGTGGGGAAAGAGACAAACAGGAGACAGGAAGCTGATCTGCAAGGATTCGGAGTTGTGCTAAAAAGACTTTGATTTTTTCTTCTCTCCCTCTTTACAAACGCTGGCAATTGACATCACTACAGACAGCCTGGGTAGAGAACAAAGTGCCTCATCCCAAGTGGACCCTGGCAGCTGGGGGAAGGAAGGCAGGATCTGGGAAGGCTGTGTGTGTGTGTGTGTGTGTGTGTGTGCGCGTGTGTGTGTGCGTGTGTTGTTCTACCAATACCTTTCCTTTTTTCTTTTTTTTCTTTCTTTCTTTC
The DNA here is from genome assembly GCF_011100685.1 of Canis lupus familiaris. NCBI lineage: Eukaryota > Metazoa > Chordata > Mammalia > Carnivora > Canidae > Canis > Canis lupus. The sequence goes on from NW_023331645.1 coordinate 30,918, forward strand.
TTTCTTTCTTTCTTTTTTTTTTTTTGGTGTGTTTCTTTTTTAAATTCCTGCCGTGTTGGAACTAGTGAGTGGTGGAAGACGAAGGATCTCTGAAGCCTCATCAGTCATCGGGACCATCAGGAATAGTGGTTTAAGAGGACGCTCGGCCTGGGGCACTATACCCTGTCATCGAGTTCCCTGCCTCGGAGATAAAGATTCCAGCTACATGGGTAAACGCCTGGATCAGCCACAAATGTACCCCCAGTACACTTACTACTATCCTCACTGTCTCTAAACCAAGGTATGGCTCGACCCACAGTCTGGCAAGCAGTGTGTATCCTGCACTTGGGATGGGAAACAGGCATGTGGATTATTATTTACCTCCCCTTTCCCATCACCTCTTCCTGCTTCTTTGAAATTAGTAACATAGCAATGGAGTTAATGAGGCAGAGGAGAATATGAGAAGAAAGCAAGCCCTGGGATTGTGGTTTTTCTCTTCTAGCAGAGATAATAGTTTCGCTCGTGTTCCTTTGTTGTTATTTGGCAACATAAAATGTTCCTGATATCCTGATATCCGTAGTAAAGTGCTTTGCAGATGGACAGGGTTGTTAGAAAGGAGATTGTGACAGTGATTATCAGGAACAACAACGATTTCAGAGGCTTTTCTGGTGAGCTGTTCTTTGTGGCTCTGAAAGGGTTTTTCTCACTGGATAGGATGCACCAGGGTGGGGGCAACTCAGACTTTCAATCACAGAGTATAGAATGAAAGAAGGGTGTGGGAAGGTATAGTACGACTAACTGACGTCCCGTAGAGTTTGTTTGGGTGTGCTTTTGTTTTTGTGTATTTGCCTTACATATTTATTTTATATGGAGGGTGATCAAGACTCTAGAGACTGAAGTTTGGAGCTTTACAATAGATGTTCTTTACTTTTCGAAGCTCTGTTTTTCTGTGCTGGCTGCCATCAGGAGGCCTGTGGGTCTTGAAACGGGATGATGAAATATAACTGATGATAATTGGACACGAATTGGTTAAATACTTTAGTCTTGGGATCCCTGGGTGGCGCAGTGGTTTGGCGCCTGCCTTTGGCCCAGGGCGTGATCCTGGAGACCTGGGATCGAATCCACGTCGGGCTCCCGGTGCATGGAGCCTGCTTCTCCCTCTGCCTATGTCTCTGCCTCTCTCTGTGTGTGACTATCATAAATAAATAAAAAAATTAAAAAAAATTTTAATACTTTAGTCTTTATGTGTGTGCGAAATGACCATTACGGGGCCAGTGGAAAGCCCACGTAACTAAGCAGTGGGCAGTGCCAACCATGAACTTGATCCTGCAGTTCAGACCTGAAAGGCTCTCAGGTGTGAAATCACTGCTCCAATTTGTCAGTTAAATTGGACTTGATTGAGTTGGGGGGGAGGGTGTCGGTAGAGTTATCGCTTTGAATGTATGGGTTATGTTTCTTTACAGGTGATATTAATTTTGTATCGCATTAGCCAGACTCCACTGTCTTCTTAATAAATAAATATGCGGAGAGTGACCAAGGCGTGCCTGAGTGATCTGTGCTGCCACCGGGACTCGTTGATGGGATTAGTGTTCGGTAATTCATGCTGTAGTTAGCTCTTATTTATTCTGTCTCCTCCAACAATGCCTATTTGTAAACCAGACGAGGCAGCAGACTTTCCGAATTCTATTAAAAATTGTTGCTTTTTTTTCTTTCTTTTTCAATCGCTCCATGACTCGCCCTGCCCCTGCAAGGTCTCCTCACATTGCTTTTTGCCCTTGTGAGCATTTAGTTTGTGGGGCTGCTGCTTTAGTAGACCAGCCCTCCTGCTCCCGTGCAGTGCAGTGTGTTTTAACTCTTTGGGGGATTGGGTGGAGAATGCTGTCTGCCTTCCTCAAGGAAATGGCAAAGCAAGGGCTAGTCTAAAAGAGGAAATTTATAGTCATTCCTCATCCCCCCCCCAAGAAATAAAACAACAAACCCAAGGGTTCCATGAAAAATATCGGACATTCCATCCCTTTTACTCATTTGGCTAAATTTTTCCAAATGTTTCAAAATTCATGCTTTCTTTTTGGTTCTTTTTTTGACTATGAAGCATATTCAGAAAGGAAACTTTAGATAAAAATGAATGGAATAATTGCTTTCCTGCCTGAGATTTCTTTTAACTTATTGCTAGCAGGAAATAATGTCTTGCACATTATATTAAGGACAGGATGTTGGATGAGCTACACTGATGGGAAGTGTGTGTGTGTGTGTGGTGTGTGTGTGGTGAGAGAGAGAGAGACTGGGAGAGGGAGAGAGAGAGGGATTGAGGTAAAGAAAGTGCAGTGGTGAGGGAAAAGAGGAGAGCCTGAAAAACATAGAGGGAATTTAAAAAAATCTGTTTTGGGGTCCTGTGTAGTTTAGTGTGTAGACAGGCGGCATCTGGATCTTGTTACTTTCAAGCTAGTCAAAGCCATCAACTTCTGGAACATTTTTAAAGAAGGTAGATCCATTAGGTGACCTAAACTGATATTCGGGCAATCAGATCAGGGTGGTGGGGAATATAGGATCAGCTACTTTGGCTATCATGGTAGTTCATATTGATTATTATGTTGCAAACTTTCGACAGAGCTGTGAAGTTGTCGAATACTGTTTCGGTGGCTCTGAAATGATAGACATTAATAACATTCCTGGAAGCTGAAGATGTGAAAACGTGCCCTGCTTTGAAACTTGGGCACACAGGGAATGAGAATAAGGATCAATCATACTTTAAAATGTGGGGACTTTCTGGCAGCATGAATACTATGTAAGAAAGTACTATCATGACCCAGTATAGCATGAAAACAACTGGGTTATTTCAGTGTTGTCTTTTTGCTCCTTTTATATTTTTATCTTAAAATATTACCTATAATAATTCTGAGGGGAATACATGCTGCTCATGTTTATTTGGTAAGCAAGCCTTGGTGGAATTCACAAAATCTACAGTCCTAGCCTTGGCTTATAGTTATAATCTATTTTAAAAATCAGAGCTATTTAAAATGATACTGATACATAAAGAATACTTATGGTTGATAAAAATAGAGTTCTGTGGTTGACTATAAAAGTCATATTCTGGTGACATCATAACTTAAGCTGTCCTGTAAAACCAGGTGTTCTTAACTAATCAACAAAAGCCATTTACTGACATTAGTTTGGGGTGAAGAATCTTTATGGGGTTCTTAAAGAACTCAAGGTGTATCATTGCATTTATTCAGACAGTACAAAATACTGAACCTTTTCTTTCTACTTAAATGTGTGTGTTAGATACAGCTGCTCTTTTCTTATGATAAAACAAAATGAGAGTAGGGTGTCTAAATAAATGGAAAGGTTTCCCTTTCCTCAAATGCAATTAAAGTTTTAGAAAAACTTGGGGCACTTCCCTGCTTTCTCTGATCCTCTTATTTTCCCATCACATTAGAACTAATTCACTACCTTTGTTGCTTAAAAAGAAAAAGAAATTAGAAATAAGTTACTTATGCTTCTCTCCCTTTGAATAATTTTCCAAATGCTTAAATTATTATATTAGATAAATGTACATAGAAGTAAAATGAAAACCCAATGACTAGCTGATAGCTATCTTGTAGCGGTATTGTTCTAGGATGCATGTTTTCCAAGACCTTGCATTAAAAGCTGTCATTTGTCAATTTTCTTTTGGCCATTTTTTCCCCCTATTAAAAGAAGCAATTTAAAAAAGAAACATTGTGATTGAGCAGAAAAGAAGCAATTTTTTTTTTTTTTTTAATTTTGATTTCTTTATGATAGTCACACACAGAGAGAGAGAGAGAGGCAGAGACACAGGCAGAGGGAGAAGCAGGCTCCATGCACCGGGAGCTCGACGTGGGATTCGATCCCGGGTCTCCTCCAGGATCGCGCCCTGGGCCAAAGGCAGGCGCCAAACCACTGCGCCACCCAGGGATCCCAAAAGAAGCAATCTTGATGACATGTTTTAATACTTACATAAGAGCCATAGCCAGATTTTAAAAAAAAAATCTTCATCAAAACGAATTTGCTCTTTGAAGGCCACCAGGATAATCAGCAAATTTTAGAGAAAGGGGACCAAAAAATAGCTCATTAGCTTAATGATAATATCCATAATCACGTTTGATTGAGTCACAACCTAATATTTCTCAGCAATTTTGTTATAGCCCATTCAAAGCAAGCAACCTGTTGCTATTGCATTGTGAGACCCAGGGTGAATCGCAATCTGAGTTATTTTGTGGAGGGTTTCTTGGAAAAGCAACTTAATCATAACTAGGAAGGCTAAAAGAGTAAAACATGGTCACAGCCTGGTGAATTGATACTTTGTTGCTGAGAAAGATATTTCCCTCATGTGTGGTATCTGGAAAACTTTATCATCTTCCCAAAACTTTAAAATGCATCCAAACGCACACAGCAAGCTAGTCCTTCCTTCCATTTCCTTACCCTGACCGGGTCACGATGTTTCTACCGATCCAGGGCATGGTTTCTACTCATGCTGCTTTTCCATCAGCCTATTGCTTTCCCACCTTGGACCATCTGCTTCCCCTGAAGATCTTGCAGAAAGATCTGTGGGACCCAACAGAGTTTTTCTGGCTGCTGGTACTCAGATCGTATTCAGAACCTGGTGTGAAGTTGGGGTCAGGTATAGGGAGTAACTCATCAACTGCACACTGACTTCAGGCTGAGTTTCCAACCATCTGCAGCCTGGACAGCTGCTCATCTCTCAAAGTCTAGCTAGAGCCCGATTGATTGTGCCATAGAAAGAGCAAACACTTGAAACACGAAGGACTAAGGAGTAGGGAAAGGAAGAGAGAGGCTCCTATGGGGCAAGGGATATTCTCAAAGATGTGAATGTACAGATCCTTCAAAAGCAAAACAGGACAACCCCTTAACATGCTTCTTGCACATGAAAATGTAGAAAATCCTGCAGAGGGAGGGAAAGAGTTTACGATTTCCTTAGTACTTCCTGCCTCAGATTTGCATTGATAGCCAGAGTTGGTAACTTGCCTGTTTTAAAACAGCCTTGAAAACTCCCAAGTTCTGTTTTCCTTTGAAAGGCTGAAACATACAAAACTGGTTTTCTAAAAATTGTCCAGCAATAGAACCTTGAGGTACAATTCCAAATATTTCTTTCACTTCAGGGGGTAATATGATAGCATGAAACTATGATAAATCTTGTTTGTCTCATTTGAGAATGTACACAATTTTAATTGTTTTGAATAAGAGAAAAATAGTAACAAGGGGCCACTCTCCCTTTCTAGTTGTCCTGTTTTTTTACCTCCTCCCCCATATTTAATTATCTTTGGAATTGTCTTTTCTATAATGCAGCCATTGTTTTCACAGTACTAAGTTTAGTGCCTAGCTAAAAGGAGGAGCTATGTAAAAGTCATGTTGTGTTGTCTTTCTCTCCAGAATCATTCTTAATTCAAAAGAA
>NW_023331646.1:0-36285 GCF_011100685.1 Canis lupus familiaris
TGCAAATGCTCTGTAGACCTCATAAAGGGTACAGAAGACAACAGAAAGGGAAGACCACTTAGCACACAAATTTCAACTGTGAAGGACATAGGGATTTGTCCTAGAAAGCAGTACAGGGCTGACATATGGATTTACCAGGGGATTTACTTCTCTGCCTTTGCCTAAAGGCTTCATAATTCTGACCAAGCGAAATAGGATAATAGCTCTTGAGCAGTTGTTCAGTGTTTTTTTTCGGTTTACCCTTTTCAAATTGTATGTTGTATTGCGATTGCCTATGTTATCCAAATCACTGCATATTTGGCATGGGGAGGGGAGTGTGTACAGATAAGCTGCCTTTTTTTTGTCTGTTTGTTTGTTTGTTTTAAGTTCAGTTTATATATGGTCAGACCTTGGTACTATAATTGACCCTGAAAAAGAAGACCACATATTAGCTAGAAATCCTGGGATGGGTGACATAATGGAAAGAACTTTGTGACTTTTGTGTGTGAAAGAAAGATATGCAAGTATTCTTATCTTTTCAAGAGCAAGAACTGTGGCAGAGACAGCGAGCTGCCCTCTAATAACCTCCTCTCGCAATGTAAGAGTATTTTGTTGAGCAATGGTCATCCAGCTAAAGCAAACTTTTCCAATCTCTCTTGCAGCTAAGTATGGCTCTATGCCTAAGTTCAGACCATTGCACTATAAACATAAGAGTTGTCAGGGTTCTTTCCCTAACAGAAAGAATCCTTCCTCTACATCCCAGCCTTCCCATCACTTCATTCCTCATGCATAAATCACACATATCATAGATGAAACTGGAGTAGACATATTGGACTATGAGAATGAAGCCATGTGTTGAGATAATGGAGCAATGAAACAGAAGACTGACAGTTATGGAGTTGCTTTACCTTATATTTATTTGAGAAACAAACTACCTTTTTTTTAAAGTAACAATTATTTGGATCATTTCTGACTCAGCCAACTCCAGTATCCAAACTATCCTAAAAGTATTCTAGGAAAATTAAAACAAGATTCAAATGAAAGGAAGACAAAGGAGGCCCCATGAAGACTGTCTTTTTAGCACAATTAATCTAATTACATGTATATACTTGAGAAGTAAGAGATAAAGATGGCTCTTTGATCAGATAATGTTCCCAATCAAAAATTAGGTTATAGAAATTGCAATATTTTCATATGACTTTTCTATATCCACAAAATATTAACTCCAGGAAAATCACAATACTGTACCAGTAGTTATGGTATGATTACAAAGCAATCTAACATATGATAATTGTTTTAAGCAGTTGATAAAGTGTAAGAAAGAGAATGAATTGAACCTGAGAGCTTGAACATGCTCCTTCACGTGGTTTAAAGAAAAAAGAATGTTTTCTTACTTGAGACCATCGCTAACCTTAATTATGTCGTTAATAATATGTACATAGCCATGATACTGACTTGTAAATCTCTCCAGTTTGAATGCTGAATGCATTTTAATGATCCTAACAACAGATTTTTAAGATATAAGTAATATTATTCTGCTTAAAAATTAGAGACTGTAGGTACAGAGTGTTCAGGTATTTGTTTTCAAGACCTAACTGCCTCCAGAAGCTGGACCCCCACGTTTATTGCCTGTAAGAACGGACAACAGGATGTGTAAACTCAAATTGGTATATTATGTTTTAATTGCATTCATTAGAACGATGGTACTAATAATCAAATCAAACAAAACCAGATATTTTAAGGTCTTTCTTTAAAACCTTTTAAAACCTTAAAATATCTGGTGATTTCTAGAGAACAGGCTATCATTTGGGGATTATGGAGGGAGCCTGTTAGAGCCTATATATTTATTTTTGCACAATTTAATTTTTCTCTTTTACTGTGTAAATATATTATCTCTATTGAAACAAAGCAAGGGTGAAACTCTGTGAATACTTTTCCATGATGAAAGTTGTAAAAGTCTGTTGACACCATAATTTTTATAATTAGACCATATTGTCAGTCATATTTATAATAACTCCTAAGCTTTCTGTTCTACCTTTCATATACAGGACAAATACATAGATTAAATTATGATCTAATTTTATAATGATGCACGTTAAATGATAAGCAAATCATAATTTTAAAGGCATTACAAATTAAGAGGTGTAATATCTAAAACTACTGCTCACATATTAATGGAAAAAAATACTTTTTTAAACAGAGAAAGGAACAAATTAATCAAAGACTGATCCCTGCTGTAAGTTGGTCTCTCAAAATAAAAAGAAAGAAAAAGAAAAAAGAAAAGAAGAGAAAAAAAAGAAAGAAAAGAAAAGAAAAAAAAGAAAAGAAAAGAAAAAGAAAGAAAAAAGAAAGAAAAAAAGAAGTCTTCCACTAAGCGCCCTGAAAAACGACTAAGGCCAAGGTTATAACAATGGCCAAGCATTGGTCATGTCAGGCGGGAGGCCGTCCCCTCCCCTCCTAGGGATGTGCACGGATGTAGCTGCTGGACTCGCCCCCCAGGCCTGGTCATGTCAGGCGGGGGTGGCCCTGCTGCAGCCCCGGGCCCCGCCTCGGCAGGTGCTGGGCAGGGGCTGTCAGGGTGCCCCGGCCCCAACAGGGGGAGGCTAGCAGAGCCTCCGGGCTGCGGGCTCCAGGACAGAAGAGCGGCCCAGGCTCCCCCGGGTCCCTGCTCGGCTTCCTGGTGCTGCCCCGGGGGAGGCGGAGAAGCCCCCCCGGCCCCCCCGCAGCCCGCCAGGCCCCGCCAGGCTCCTCCTGGGAGCACCCGCCGGCGCTCTCGGGCCTGCCCCGGGGCTGGCCTGTGGCTTCTCTGGGGACGCAGCCCTCAGCGGGCCGCCCTGCGCGGGGAGACCGAGGCGGCGGCCCGGGCGCCGGGGGCCCGACAGCCCGCCCCCCCCGCCCCGCCCGGGACCAGCCCAACGACCCAACGGCCGGCGTCCTGCGGGCGCGAGGGGCCCCTGGAGCAGACGGGGGCGGGGGGCGCGGAGCCTTACCTGCCGCGGGAGGGGATGCGCCGCGGGGAAGACCCTCGGGAGCCCCGCAGGCAACCGCGGCCTCTCGGGGAGCCCCGCCCGCTGAGCCGGGCCCTCCTGGGGGGTGCAGGGCCCGCCTGGGGCCTGACCCGGCTGCGCTCCGGCACCTGCGGGTCGGCGGCGAGGGCGCTGCCTGGAGCCCCCCCCCCCAGCCCGTGGACCCCCGCGGCACCTTCGCACCTGCGCACTGCGGCGGGGGGGGTGCGCGGGCCACAGGAAGCGGCCGAGCCCCGAGGTCCCTGCACCTGCACCTGCACCTGCCCTCCCGCCTCCGCGTCTGAACCCTGGTTGGCAGCTGCCCTCGGGCCCCCGTGCGCCCCCTCCCGGGTGCACCTGCTGCGGGGGGGGGAGAGAGCGGGGCGGAGGACCTGGCGCCCCCGCGCAGCCACACGCAGGGACAGTGACTGCGGAAGGGCAGGTGTGAGGAGCTGCAGGGGAGCACCTGCAGGGGACGAGGGTGCACGTGGCCGGAGGGCTCCCAGGAGCATCTGCGCCTTCCTCGGGCTCGCCCGGGGCCCCCAGGACCAAACGGCTTCCATCACCCCCTTCCGTCCCTCGCAGGGCTTGAAGGGGTTGGAGAAAGATTTTTTTCCCATGCTGTTTGTGTGCATAAAGTCCTTTTTCCCTTTTTTTTTTTTTCTTCCAGAACCTTTCACAGTTCGGCTTTGGCGAGTTCCACACCCCACCCCAGCCCACCCGGTGTCCGAGCCCGCCCCGCCGCCCGCAGCCCCGGAGCCCTCCCGCCCCGTGCACCCTCCTCCCCTGCAGGTGCTCGGACACGGGGTCGGGGACTCGCCAAAGCCGAACTCTGGAAGGTTCTGGAAGAGAAAAAAATAGGGCTTTATGAGACAAACAGCATGGGAAAAGATCTTTCTCCAACCCCTTCAAGCCCTGTGAGGGACGGAAGGGGGTGATGGAAGCCCTCAGGTCCTGGGGGGCCCGGGGCGGGAAGCAGCAGATCTCACCCACTCTCCGGGAAGACCGCTGAGCGGACCCAAGAAGACCACGAAGTGACCAGAGTCTGGGACGAGCTCGTTTCCAGGAGGTAGAAGACCTGCCGTGGAAGTCCCTGGCCGTCCCCGTCCTCCCTGCTGTCCCTTTATCGCGGCCACAACGGTTTATGTTCTTTGTTCCCTTTTATTATTTTTTAAAGATGTTCTTCATTTATTCATGGGAGACACAGAGAGAGAGAAAGAGAGGCAGAGACACAGCAGAGGGAGAAGCAGGCTCCATGCAGGGAGCCCGACGTGGGACTCGATCCCAGGTCTCTGGGGTCAGGCCCAGGGCTGAAGGCAGGTGCTAAACCGCTGAGCCACCCGGGGATCCCCTTTGTTGTCATTTTAAAAAAAGTTTCCTCTAAGTTTAAGAAACAAAACAGAACACTGTGTGGCTTAAAACCCCACCGACAACTCTTTGGGGGGCCCGAAAGAAGCAGGCACCTGGGCACCCATCACTCTTCTGTCCGTGAGATCCCCAGATACGGTCTACTCCAGTAGACCTGGTGTATCCAGTCGTTTACTCTGGAGTATGATGATATATTCACACACAGGAAAAAAAATTCAAAGTAGGAAACATGATTTGTATACAAACATATTTGTGTACAAAAAGTGTACATCAGTCTATTTACAAAGCAGATTCCATCAAAGGGATAGATGGCTCAGCCCCCCCCCCCTGTATAAAAGATATTAGCCCAAAGGACTACAGAACCCAGAATGTATCACTCTGAAACCAGAAAGGACCCAGACATTAAAAGAAACGGAAGCGAAAAATGATACAGTGATTCACGATTTGTAACCTAAATTAGTCACCGAGGTCAACACAATTTATAAACATTGCATACTGGTGATAAATATGGTAATGATATCAATGATGTATTAGATGGAATAATTGTTTGCTAAGGACATCTCAACTCGTAGACTTGTGGCCGCTTTAAACCTTCACATACTTTTCTGAGATTTGCCTTCCTATGTTTTGATTTGAATTTCATTCCTTTTGTTAGAAATAGAAGGGTAGCATCTGCTTAATTCATCTAAATACAGTTCAGATAGCACTGGCCATCAGTAACGTGAATTTTTAAGGCGAAATAATTTATCATTCTTCCGTTCACTTTGTTTTTGTTCTGTATATATGACAATATGTCGATCAATATCATTACCCTTTCATGGAAATTTTAATAAAGTTTAGACAAATGAGCAGCTTCAAAAACATTTTAATCCCCCATTTATTCCCTTTAAGGCTGTGTCTAATTTTGTAACTGGCACTTGACAAGGCAATGAGTCTTCCTTCCAGCCTGCTGTTAAAATATTACTTTTGCATGAAATTCCCATTGGAATGATATGCCAAGAAATATGTTTCTAAATTCTTTTTTCTGTGATGGAAAAATTACATAGTTTCAAAATATTTAGCTACTCGAAGATGAGAAATTAATTTTTAAAGAATCCACATGATATCGAAAAACCAGAATACCATCAATGTCTTGGTGCAAGATGCTCACAGATTTTCGTATCATTGTGGTTTTGCAGACTTCTCATGCAAAATCAGATTATAAACTGTGAGGGGTGTGTGAGTGTTTTTTTTTTTTTTTTAATTTTCGCTTCTTAGACATGCTCTTGGGAAAACAGAAAATGTTCTAATACATGACTGATTGGCATAATCATGCCTTGGACGCTTGTGGCAAAGGCACTGCTATGACAGGGAATGAAGCTATAGCCAGATGGAAATTTAAGGATCTCCAAATTATAACAGAAGTAATTTTAATAAGATGTATTTTAAATAACAAGAGCTAGTTTGGGAGTAGAAAAGCGATAGGCATTTTTTTTCTAAGGGGGCGAAGTAACCAGCTTTCCTGGGAAACAAAAGGACATTTGTTTATCCATTCCACCCCTGTTTGTTTATGGGCAATTTATGTATGATCTGTAGATTTTAGAGATCCCATCACTCCTGACTAATATAACTAGGAGGACTGCAGGTATAAAAGGACGAAAGTAGAACAATTAAAATAATGCTCTTCAGGCTGCTCTCTGGATTACCTAAATCATTCATATCTGAGGCCCCTTATTACAAATGCAGAATCTTGGCCTGAACACAGATCTATAGAATGTGAATATTTCTAGGTAGGAATCCATAAAATATTCATTCTTTATGATTCTTGTGTATTATACCCGTGTACAGGGCTTGATGAAGAGTGTTGCCCCTCCCTATCTGAGGGGTGCATTTTAGTTTCATACAATAGTTACTGAGCGAATGATTTTACATAATATAATATTAATGTAATCTCTCCATGTGGCAGGAATGACTGCAAGATACAGTTCTATGTGAAGAAAAATAAATGTTGCTGGTCAAAGGAAGAGTTAGAGCATATCAGAGTTTATTTGGTGCCAGCACTGCCCTTTTAACGTTACCTGTATTGACTAAACTCTCAAAACTACTAGAAAGACTCCTCGTTTTTCAGATGAGGAAACTGAGGCAGGGAGAGAATAAAAAAAAAACTTGCTCACAGTCATAAAAAAGCAGGTGGCAGAGGCAGGCTTTAAACTGAGATGGTCTGTCTGCAGACTAATCCTGAGCACCGCACTATGTTATAAAAAAGTATGGCACTTACCTTAAGGGTCTCGGACTGTGGTTTATGAGCTTTGTTGTGTCACAAAGCCCCTGAGACTCTAACACAGGCTTGGACACCCTCCCCAGAGAAGCGCGGAGACGCAAAGGTACGCACAATTTTGCCTGCAATTTTAAGTGGCTCAGACCCTTTAGAGCCCATCCAGAGATCAAGTTCATAGATCTCAGCTTAGAAATGTGTGCCCTTGGGAGCAAAGTACCTGTTTTGGTACCGGCCTTATAACACATACAATCTGTCTTATTTCTTCCTTTCTAAATTTCAGATTTGGGGCTATATTTACCAACCATTCCAAACTGATACACCGACATATATCAGGGAAATTACAGATTTCCCAAAATATCTCTCCACAGAGTGGAAGGAACCAATTTGAAGTAAACAGGAGACAAAGGGATTTGGTTTTTTTCAAAGTCAGAAAACCACAGGTAGACCTATTCCTCCTCCTCACCTCTCTCTAAATTCTGTTGTTTCATTCTCTTCCATCTCCATCACTGTCTCAATTGCATTGCCCCTGTCTTCGCTCAGCTCTTCATTTTGTCCAGTCTGGAGACCTGCCCTCTATCAGCTCTCTTTTTATTGGCAACAAACCTCCCACTCATGTTCCACTCACTGGCTGCTGAGCTTTATAAATAATCAAAGCACACTCCCTGCTTGTTTTTGGAAAGTTCTCCTTGGCAGTGCAGGACAGTAGGCCCTGTGGTGGCCACCACAGCCAAGAGTGCCTGGGGCCAAATTCCAGGATTGCTGTTTTGTAACCGTGTGACCTTGGACAGTTCCCTAACTCTCTGGGCATTGGTCTCCTCAGCTTTAAAATGGGTATAATTACAATAATTTCCACTTACAGATGTTGAGAGGATTAAATAAATAATATTTTTAAGTACTTAAAATAGTTTCTAGTGCCTAGAAAGCATGGAATCATGGTAGCTTCTTTACAGAATATGTGCAGTCCTTAAATAAATGACCATACAGGACAAGAAACCGCAAATGGTCCTCTCCACACACGTAGGATGCTAAAGATTGGGGAATACAAAATTTATACTTATAATTTGAGGAAAACATGCCCATGTGTTATCCAGGTCTACATACAGGACTATATTTTAAAAACAGGGCTGTCCTGGTAGTTGAAGAGAATTTAGAATTGGAAAATCTTTTTAATCCTAGGGAGAAAGCAGAGTGACACCAATTTTATCTTGCGTGTATCTCAGAATATATAAATCAAAGTACACATTTGTTAAAAACATCATGAAAATGGTTTACTTAATAACCTAACATGTATTTCAAATATGTATACTACAATTTCGTTTTCTAAGTATATAAGTGATATTTCAAACAATCAAGAATAGGGAAAGCCCTAATAGTGATGCTAACTTTAAAATTTATGGAAAATATATGATGAAAGTAGGAAGATTCTAATATCACTATAAGTTGCAAAACAATCTTAATTTAATAATTTGAATGGTAGTTACCAGTTAATAATTAAACTCCCAATATCCAACTTCCTTAAACATTACAATGACTTTTCTTCCCCTAATGGGGTCTACTGCAGGTGAGAACTTTGAGTAATGGAAGGCAGATGAGTCATTTCTACTGCATTCTTCCTTCCTTCCTTCCTTCCTTCCTTCCTTCCTTCCTTCCTTCCTCCTTCCTCCTCCTCCCTCCCTCCCTCCCTCCTCTTTCTCTCTCTTTCTTTCTCTCTTTCTTTCCTAAGCACAGTGTCTAATCTCTTCAATCTTGAGTAGAGTGACAAGAGGCAAGTCAAATGGAAGAAGAAATACATTAGCTTTGTATTCTCTAGGCTGGGAATCTGATTGCAGATACAATGAGGAGTGATTTTCTTATTCTCCATGCAAATGAAAGATTGTAAGAGTGATGAAATTGATTTTCAGAAATGTTGTTTGAAAATTTGCATCTTGGTCTATAAGAATGTCTTACCTATTATATCTTACTGCCTCAGTCAAGGTTTCCAAGTTAATATCTTATAATATCTGTACAGCTTATCTTTAAAATCTTAATAGAACTGTTCTCTCTCTCATCAATTTAAGGATGATCATATTTTGTTTTTTACCTGTGTCCTAAATTCCCTATATTTTATGTGGTCTTCTTTTTTAGGGAAAATCAAAACATAACTGGAATAGAAACTTTTCCTTATGTAGACTTATGGTGGTCTATAAATGACAAATTTCAAAAACATCTCTTTACCCATTGCTACTCCATGGAGATCAAAGATCTAGCCTTTCTTATCTCATTTTCAGGGGGAAATAACACTTGGTCTTAAACTGAGCTTGATCATTTAGGAGTAGAAGTGACAATCATGGTATATTATGTTCCTCATTCCAGTTAATGGCATTTCAATATCATGATATGTGCAAATATTTCCATGACATTTTAATATTTTTTCAGATTACCCAATATGTGTATTTTGATCTAATTCTAAGCATCATTTCAAAGTTTCTTTCCTGAGAATATTACTGATTTTTAAGGGAAGACCTAAATAAAATATACAATCTCTAATGGCGTCTGGGTGGCCCAGTTGGTTAATCATCCAACTCTTGATGTCTGCTCAGGTCATGATCTTGGGGCCATGAGATCAAGCCCTGCATCAACTCCATAAATGCTGGGCCTGGAGCCTGCATAAGATTCTCTCTGTTCCCCCACCACCTTGCATGCGGATGCTCTAACATGTTCCCTCTCTCTTTCTCTCTCTCTCAAAAAAAAAATGCACAATCTTTTTAAAGATAATAAAAATAGAATAGAACATCTCAAGTTATACTAACTATAATTTTTACTTGCTTTTATATTTTTCCTTAGTTACTCTGGAAAAATGAAAACAAAAATTAAACAAAGTCTAATAAGCAAAATGCTTCATTTCCTTAATTTTTTATATGTATCATTTTACATATACCACTGAGAAAGAAAAATCTTGCCAATTAGAGTATGACATGCCATCCATTATAAGACTCAACTTAATGTCACAGAAGTTAAAAATGTAAAAACATGTGCAGTTGATAAATTGATAGAATATTGCATTTTTAAACAATTATTAACTAATGACAGTTCCCAGATCATTTTCATGAGTTGTCTTAATGGAAATCTTGGCATTGCAAAAATACATTAAATATTTTTAAATGTTGGAAAATAAACACATATCTATCCTATTAAATCTTATTGAATTACTTGATCTTTTTATAAATAATATAAATAATATTGTTTAATGTCTTATAGTCACCCTCCAGTGTTATAGATAGTAATTTCACTGCCCCAAGAAAAATGCCATCCTTTGCTTATTCAATCTGTCCATCTTCCTGAACTGGGAACCACTGATTTATTTACCATAACTATAGTATTAACATTTGCAGAATGTCAGATTATTGGAATTATAGAGTTTTTTTTTTTCAGGCAGGATCCTTTCACTTAGCAGTAAGCATTTTTAATTTACCCATGTGTTTTTGTACCTTAAAGTTCTTTTTAAAATTTTTATCAAGTAATAGTCTGTTGTATAGGTATACCTCTGTTTATTCATCCATTCACCTTTGAAGGACATCTTAGTTTCTTCTAGTGTTTGGCCATTATGAATAAAGCTTCCATAAACGTTTGCAGTCAGGTTTATGTATGTGCAGAATTACTCAAGCAATTTCAAATTACTCAACCAATTTCCTAAGAGTAGTATTGCTGTATATATAGTGAGGCTATGCTTACTTAACTTTGTAAAGCTGCTAAACTGTCTTCCAAAGTGGCTGTTTCATTTTGCATTCCTACCAGCAGGAAATGAGAGTTTATGTTGCTCCACATCCTCATAAGCATTTGGTATTGTCTTTTTTTTCCTAATTTAGCCATTCAAATGTTTTAGCATATCAGTGAGGTTTTAATTTGTAATTTCCTAATTGAAAAAACTTTGAATATCTTTTCATATTACTGTTTTCCACTCATATATCTTCCTTAATGTATAATTTTAGAACATTTACTTTTTATTTTTTTTTTTATTTATTTTATTTTTTTTTTATTAGTGTTCAATTTACTAACATACAGAATAACCCCCAGTGCCCGTCACGCATTCACTCCCACCTCCCGCCCTCCTCCCCTTCTACCACCCCTAGTTCGTTTCCCAGAGTTAGCAGTCTTTACGTTCTGTCTCCCTTTTAAAAAAAAAATGGCTCTTTATTTCCTTATTCCTGAGTTTGAGGAGTTCTCGATAAATTTTAGATAGAAATTTTTTTATTAGATGTGTCTTTTGCAAATCTTTTCTTCCAGCCTATGACTTACTATCTCATACTTTTGCTAGTATCATTTGAAGATCCATATTTGCAGTTTTTTATTAATCCAGTGTTTAAAATTTTTGCTTATTAATTATGCTACTATTACATCAGAAAACTCACAAAGCCAAGGTTATGAAGACTTTCTTCATTAAGTTTCACATTTTCATCAGGAAATTTTATGCTTGTGTAGTTTTTGCTGCATTCAGAACTAGTTTTTGTGTAAGTTCAGTTTCTGTGTGCATTCTTTTCCATATGGACATCTAAGTATTTCAGCCATTAATGAAAAGCCTATCATTGCTTCATTGAATTACCCTTACTACTTTAGTTGGTATTTATTTAGTTGACTGATTTTATGTTTTATTTTGGTGCTTTCTAATCTGTTCAATTATTATTTTCTTTTCCAGTGTCAAACTATCTTAATAGCTGTAGCTTATAGTAATTCTTAAATATTACGAGCCTTTCAACTTTGTCCTTGTTCAGTATTGTGTTGGCTCTACTAGATCTGTTTGCATTGGGATTGAGTTGAATCTAAAGTCCAAGTTAAGAGAATTGACACCTTAATAATAACAAGTCTTCCAAAACAAAACTATGTAATAAATCTCCATTTATTTAAATCTTCTTTGTGTTTTTTCATCAATATTTTATAGTTTCCACATACAATTCCTATGTACATTTTGTTAAATTCATTATTGTTAAGGATTTCAGTGTTGGAATACTGTGGTAAATGGTATTTTTAGAATTTTTATTTATTTTAGGTATAGTTAATATATAGTGTTATAATATTAATTTCAGGTGTACAAGATAGTGCTTCAAAATTTTTATGTATTACTCAGTGCTCATCAAGATAAGTGTCTTTTAATCCCTTTCACCTATTTCACCCATCCTTCTGCTTATCTCCCCTCTGGTATCCATCAGTTTATTCCCTATAGCCAATGATCTGTTTTTTGGTTTGTATCCCTTTGTCTGGTCTTCATTCATCTGTTTTGTTTCTTAAATTTCATATATGAGTAAAATCATATGTATTTGTCTTTCTCTGACTACTTATTTCACTTAGCATTATACTCTCTAGCTCCGTCCATGTTGTTACAAATGGCTATTGTAGATAATGCTGTAATGAACATAGGGGTGCAGATATCTTTTTGATTTAGTGTCTTAGTACTTTTTAGGTAAATATTCAATGATGCCATTATTAGATCTGTATGGTAGTTCTATTTTAAATTTTTTGAGGAATCTCCATACTGTTTTCCAGAGTGAAAGTACTAGTTTCCATTCTCATCTACAGTTTCTCCACATCCTCACCAACACTTGTTTCTTGTGTTGTTGATTTTAACCATTCTAACAGGCATGAGGTGATATCTCACTGTAATTCGGATTTGCATTTCCCCCATGATGAGTGATATTCAGCATCTTTTCATGGGTCTGTTGTCTGTCTGTATGTCTTTGGTAAAATGTCAGTTCATGTCCTAAATATCAAATTCTAATTGCTTTTATTGGAAAGAAAATAGAATCACTCTTTGTATATTTATCCTTTATCCTTCTTCCTCTACTCACTTATGATTTTTATGAGTTCTTAATTCTTTGGGATTTAAAAAAATCAATCAAATTATTTGTGACTAGAGATAGTTTATATCTTCCTTCTCAATCTGCAAATAATCAATTTCCTTTTGTTTGTTTATTTTCTTGCACTAACTAGGATTCTTTATATATCATTGAATGGGACTATAGAGAAAACATCCTCCCTTGTTCCCAGTCTTAGTTGGAAAGGGTCCAGTTTCTCACCATTAAACATGAAGTCAGTTTTGCTTCTGTAGATTTTTTTAAATAAAGTTGGAGATATCCTCCTTTATTCTTGCTTCGCTGAGAGGTTTACATAATTAGATTTTTACACCTTGTGAAATGTTTTTTTCCTGCATGAATTGCTATGGTCATACTATTTTTTTCTTAGTCTTTGATGGTTTAAAGATTACATTAATAGTGTAGTACATTGATGGATTTTCACATCTTGAACTGGCTCTGTGTATCTGGAATAAATCTCCCTTGGTCATGGTGTATAATTTTTTATACATTATTAGATCTGATATGTTAATATTTAATTGAACGAATTAATTCACTTTTCTTCTATGTTCATGAGATATTAATGTTCCTGAAAAGGTCTTAATCTATAGTTTTTATTCCTTATAGGTATTTATCTTGTTTTGTTGTTAGGATATCACTGGCCTTGTAGAATAAGTTAGGAAGTGCTTTTACTAATCCTATTGACTTAAGTGATTGTTGATAATTGCTTTCATTTTTTTCCTAAATGGTTAGTTGAGTTGAACTGACTTTCTTAATAGATAAAACACTCTCAAGTTTATCTGTCTTTCTGAGACTTGTGGTAATTTTATATTTCACAAAGTATTCCATTTACCTGAATTACCAGACTTATGGGCACAAAATTATTATTTAATGTATTCCTATGTTATTTATTTTATTTTATTTTATTTTATTTTATTTTATTTTATTTTTTATTTTTTATTTATTTGAGAGAGAGACAGAGTGAGAGCACATGAGAATAAGGGGGAGGCAGAAAAGAAGGAAAGAGAGAATCTTAAGCAGGCTCCACGTCCAGCATAGAGCCTGACTACAGGCTGGGTCTCACCACCTCGAGATCCTAAAATCAGAGTTGGCTCACCACCCTGCACCAAAATCAATAGTTGGATGCTTAAGGGACTAAGTCACCCAAGTGCCGCCCTTTCTTATCTTTTTTAATCCCATGGTAGATGTAGTATTGGCTTTTATTTATGACATTTGTAATTTGCTTCTACCTTCCTTCCTTCCTTCCTTCCTTCCTTCCTTCCTTCCTTCCTTCCTTCCTTCCCCTCCTTCCTTCCTTCCTTCCTTCCATCTTTCCTCCCTCTCCCTCTCTTCCTCCTCCTTCTCCTTCTCCTCCTTCTCCTCTTTCTTTTTCCTCTCTCTTCTTCTCTTCTCTTCTCTTCTCTTTCTTCTCTTCTCTTCTCTTCTCTTTCTTCTCTTCTCTTCTCTTCTCTTCTCTTCTCTCTTCTCTTCTCCTCTCCTCTCCTCTCCTCTCCTCCCTCTCCTCTCCTCTCCTCTCCTCTCCTCCTCTTCTCTTTTTTTCTTTTTTAGCCTACCTAGAAGATTATCAATTTCATTGATCTTTTCAAAGAAGGAGGTGTTATTTTGGTTGATTTTTCCCTATTTTTTTCTTAATTTGAGTTTTATTTCTGTTCATTTCAAAATTATTGTTTCTTTTCTTCTGCTTGCTTACATTAGTCTTCTTTCTCTGGTTTCCCAAACTGACAGTTTTAGTTATTCCTGTATCTTAACATATGTGTTTTATGCTATAAATTTCTCTCTAAGCACTACTTTTTTCCTGCATTTGGCACATTTTTAATGAGTTCTATTTTCATTTAGTTAATAATTTTTTGAAATTTTTTAACATTTCTGTGACCTGTGTACTGTTAAGAATTGTGTTTTTAGAAATATTTGAGGATTTTCCAGGTGGGCTTCTATTACTAATTTCTAGTTTGACTTCATTGTGATCTAAGATATTTATTGTTTGATTTATACATTTTAAGATGTGCTAAGTGTGGTTTATGGCCCTATGTAATCTATTTTAGTGAATATTTCATGTAAGTTTGAGAAGAATTTATATTCTACTCCTTGTGGATGGAATATTTTTAGGATATTCAATTAGGTAGGTGGATTGATATATTGTTTAGGCCAATTATATCTCTTCTGATTTTCTGCATCTTTGATTTATGAATTATAATATATTATCACTGTTTGCCCCAGATATTTTGATGCTTTGTCCTTAGATGCATATATATTTAGGATTGTTAGTTCTTGGAGAATAAACTTCTTTACTATTTCATAGTACTTCTCTTTATCACTGATAACTGATAATTTTCCTTGTTCTGATGTCTGTTTTGTCTGAAATGCATATACTAGTCTGACTTTGTTTTGATTAGTGCTACCATAAATATCTTCATCCATCATTTTACGTCTTATCAACTTCTTTATATTTAGAGGATGTTTTCTAGGTAATATATAGTTGTGTCTTTTTTATTATTTTGACTAGTTCTGTCTTTAACCACTGTATTTAGATCTTTCACATTTAAACTGATTATTAACATATTTTGATTGGTATCAACCATATTTGTATCTGTTTTCTATTCCTTCTTTTCACTTCTTTTACTGCCTTCTTATCTTCTAGTTATTTTATTATTCCATTTATGTCCTTTGTTATTATTTCGATTTACTTCCTTTAAAACTATGCATAGTTCCCTAGAGTTTAGCTAATCTGTGTTAACCTACTAATAATATTGCTCCACTTCATGTGCAGGTAACTTATGATGGATCATTTCCAATTCTTCCCTTTTGTCCTTTATAGATACGCTGTCATTCATTTCACTTATCCCTATACTATAATCACCCAATAATACTTTAAACAGTTATATTTTAGATTGATTAAAAATAAACAAATTTTATTTTACCTTAATATTTCTTCTTTGACATTCTTTCTTATTAATATAGATCCAGGCTACTGAACTAAATAATTTTCCTTCTATCAAAATTTAAAAATTAAAAAAAAAAGATCAGCTAGTGATGAGTTCTCTGTTTTTGTTTGTCTTAAAATACCTTATATTTCTTCTTCTCTTGAAGGATAATTCCACTGGAAATAGAATTCTAGTTTTTTTAAAGCACTTTAAATATTTCACTTTTTATTGCTTATATGGTTTTGGATAATAGTCCATTGTGATTCTTACTCCTTTTCTCTGTAGGTGAGGTATTTATCTTCTATATCTTGCTTTGAGATTTTCTCTTTCATTTAGTTTTTTATAATTTGAATAATATATACCCAAGTATAGTGTATTTTTGTTTGTTTTAACTTGCTTGATGTTCTCTGAGCTTCTAGTGTCTGTGATTTGGCGTGTATTAGAGTATCCTCAGACATTACTCATTCAAATATTTCTTCTCCATTCTTTCTTTCTTATTCTTCTGGTCTCTTAATTAAGCATATGTTACATCTTTTAAAACCATCCTATGGTTCTTAGATGATCTTTTCTGTTTTTTGTTGTTTGTTTTCTTTTTTTTTTTAGTTAATATTTTCTTTGCACTTTAGTTTGATATGTTCTTTACCTATCTCAAACTCAGAAATTCTGTACTCAGCATGCATATCTACTTGTAAAATCATGAAAGTCATTTTTCATTTTTGTCTATGTGTTTTTAATTTCTGACTTTTTTACTCTTTTCATAGGGTTTTTATCCCTGTTTCTATTCTAAGAATTTTAAACATATTAATCCTAGTCACTTTAAATTTTCTACCATGTAATTCCAACATCGGTTTTATATGAATCTGATTCTAATACTTGCTTTGTATCTTCACTGTGTTTTTCTTGTCTTTTTTGTATTCTTTGTAATTTTTTTTGTTGAAAGCTGAACATGTAGTTTTGGGTAATAGTAGGTGAGGTAAGTAGGACTCTCCTGTGAGGATTTTGTGTATATGATTAGGAGCCTGGCTTTGTTTGATGATTACTGTAGCTATAAATGCCAGAAACTTTGGGCTTTCCCATGTATTTTTTTCAGAGTCTCATGTCTTGCAAACTTTCACCTATAATCCACTATTATTGTATTGGGGTCTTGGAAGGGAAACCCTCTAAAATCTTATGACTAAATCTCAGTCATTTTGTGGACCTGTTTCTTTACCTTCTGAACTTCACATATGTTTCTTCTTATATATTTCTCTCCTTCTCCCTTTAGTAAGACAAGAAAACTATAGGAAACTGGAATTAGAGGGATAACCTTTTACCCAGCTTCAATAATGCTCTGGTAAAGTCTTTTTCCTTGGATGGGAGGTCTTTGTTAATGGAGACAGCTCTGGTCATATTCACAAGGATTACTCTCCCCTTTCACTTGCCAAGTCGTGAGAAGATCTTGCTCAAATCTTCGCTGTGGGGATCCCTGGGTGGCGCAGTGGTTTGGCGCCTGCCTTTGGCCCGGGGCGCGATCTTGGAGACCCGGGATCGAATCCCACATCGGGCTCCCGGTGCATGGAGCCTGCTTCTCCTCCCTCTGCTGTCTCTGCCTCTCTCTCTCTCTCTCTCTGTGTGTGTGTGTGACTATCATAAATAAATAAAAATTAAAAAAAATCATCGCTGTAATAAATAGGTGGGGATCCTCAAGATAAAACTCATGAAAGTTTGGGGCCTTCAGGAGTATATTGCCCAGAGATTACTCCTGCTCACACAAGACCATGTTCAGCCTCCAGGAATTAAGCAAGTTACTGCATAAATGTTCTTACTAGATTGTGGGTCTGACAATTACTTCTCCAGGTAAACAGATCTTGGCTATAATTCTCTGAATTTTCTTCTCTATCTCTGGATTTAAGATTGTGCTTTGCCCTACAAGCCCAGTTTTCAGATAGGGCCAAGAGAAGTCAAGCTTTCAGTTTGTCCTGATTTTTCTTGTTGCAAAGACAGGAGTGACAATGTCTAAGCTCTTTACACATCAGAACTAAACCCAAAAGTTCTGAGCTTTGGGTTTTTAGTGCTAAAAAGAATAAAAAGGCATGAACATTTATCCTATATATACACAGCACATGCCAGAAGCTGGTATATTTTGACCTTTAGTGTTTTTTCACATGCAAAATAAAATATCTGCTTGTATGGCCAAGTAAAAATAGTGTCATTATGCATTAGTGTGATTTGATTGACAATACTGCCAGAAAACTGTTGCAATTTTTTAGCCATGTCTGTCAATAACTTTGAAGATATATATCAAGCGTCTTTTTTTTTTAAGTGAGATCTATGATCCACATGCTCAAGGAGTTTCTTTTTTTTTTAATTTTTATTTATTTATGATAGTCACACAGAGAGAGAGAGAGGCAGAGACACAGGCAGAGGGAGAAGCAGGCTCCATGCACCGGGATCCCGATGTGGGATTCGATCCCGGGTCTCCAGGATCGCGCCCTGGGCCAAAGGCAGGCGCCAAACCGCTGCGCCACCCAGGGATCCCCTATATCAAACGTCTTTATAGTATTATGCATTCTGTTAGGACTATAATATATAACCAATGTAAAAACAAATCTCCCACTTTTATTTTATTTTTTTTTAAGATTTTATTTATTTATTCATGAGAGACAGAGAGAGAGAGAGGCAGAGACACAGGCAGAGGGAGAAGCAGGCTCCATGCAGGGAGCCCGACGTGGGACTCGATCCCGGGTCTCCAGGATCACGCCCCAGGCTACAGGTGGTGCCAAACCGCTGTGCCCCTGGGCTGCCCAAATCTCCCACTTTTAAAGGTGTTACTGACTCATTTGAATTTTTTCTTATGCGTAATTGTGTAAAACAATTTCACATATTCATTTGTTAGCAATATAGATTCATCTACTCTTTGAATACTTATGTTCATTATGTGAATTTATGGCATTAATCTCAGTTGCATTTGTTACTATTTCTTTACCATTTTCCAATTTGGTAAATTAAATTTTCAAACGATTGAAGCATTTATGTGTTTGAGACACAAAGTACAATGCAATAGTTATAAATTTAAGAAATGTAAATAATAGCATGACAAACATGGGAAAATGAAGTAGCAGTATTATTTGATTGTAAATATATATTTTCTCGAGTATTATGATTAACTTACCTCTTCAGATTAGTGGCATGAACACATTCTTCTATAGTATTAATTTTCCTTTGTAATGACAGCACACCTGAAGAAAACCTAATGGATAACTAGAATAATCAGGAAAAAAAAAAGTGTACTTTATTTACTTTTATTGGAATTAAGCAATGTTTTCCTACAAGTGCATATAATTAAGAATAAAATTCCAAAAGGAATATTAAACAGATGTGTTGGAAATATTTGAACTTTTATTTCTAAGGCAGCATAGCACAATAATAAGTCATATATTTAGATAGATAGGAATATGTACCTGCACTCTCATACACAAACAGAACAAATACAAATTGGTGGGATCCCTGGGTGGCGCAGCGGTTTGGCGTCTGCCTTTGGCCTAGGGCGCGATCCTGGAGACCCAGGATCAAATCCCACATCGGGCTCCCGGTGCATGGAGCCTGCTTCTCCCTCTGCCTGTGTCTCTGCCTCTCTCTCTCTCTCTCTCTCTGTGACTATCATAAATAAATAAAAATTAAAAAAAAAACAAATACAAATTGGTCTACAAATTAAAACCTCTATTTACCACAGTTTAGAAGAATAATTGCACTAAAATTGTTTAATTCTTTACCCAGGGAATGATATTCAGTTGAAACACTAAGACATAACCACTTTTTTAGTAAGTAACTGCTTATTTAGTCATATATATTAATAAAAATTCATATTACCACACATTTTAGTGACAGACAACAATGTACAATTTGGTTCAATAATGATTTTGCAGGTAAATATGCAGACTTTTAAGCAGAAACTTGTTCTTAGCTAATTTTTAGTAATTTATTGGTTGGAAAATTTGATTTTCAAAAATCTTGACCTTGTTGGTAATAGATACTGAGAAGATTTGAGGTCATGTAGTTAGTTTTGAATGTATTACACACCCATCTGCTTCTCCATCTGGCAGAACACAGAAGTGTTATGTACATTCTTCTCACCAACACCCCAATTGTTAGCTTCCTGCTGATAGCCTTAGTGTAAGCCTCATTGGGTAATTATTTCAGGCAGAAAACAACCAACCCACATGTTCAAGAATAATCACTAGTTCAATTAACTAACCAGAAGCAGCTGATATTTTAGTGTCCACGAGTAGAAATGATTTCAATTTCAGCAGCACTTCAATGAAAATATTTAGATAGCAGATGTGCTATTTAGTACCTTCAGTATGTGGAAAATAAAAATAAACATGACATATATAACAAAATAAGTTGATAGTAGATGACTAGGTTTTTAAAAACTTATTATTTCTCTTTAGTACTTAATTTTAAAGTAATGTAAAAGCACAAAACATATGATGTGCTAATCAACAATGTTTTTAAAATCTGCATTAAAAGTTTCTTTATCAAGTCACTAATCTGACTAGTATCAACATACATAACTTACTTTAAATATTGTCTGTAGTTTTTAAAAATCTAAAAACATCACACATATTTATATTAGTGGGTTTAAATATAGAATTATTTTACAAACATGGTCTAATATATGTATTTGAGTATTTCACTCTTAAAGTATTTTATGAAATATGATTTTTTGAAAATCTGAATTGGTTTCCATTGAAATATGCATTCTAAATAGAAAATTAAGCTGTTAATGTTGCTGAGCTTTTTGTTTTAAAAAGAAGATGTTCTGGGATCCCTGGGTGGCACAGTGGTTTAGTGCCTGCCTTTGGCCCAGGGCGCGATCCTGGAGACCCGGGATCAAGTCCCACGTCAGGCTCCCAGTGCATGGAGCTTGCTTCTCCCTCTGCCTATGTCTCTGCCTCTTTCTCTCTCTCTCTGTGTATGACTATCATAAAATAAATAAAAAAATTTTAAAAAGAAGATGTTCTTTCCCCCTATATAATTTTCTCAGGAACTCAAATAGTAGACATCTGTTTTTTTTTAAGTTTTTATTTAAACTCCAGTTAGTTAATATACAGTGTAATAGTAGCTTCAGTTTACAAGATAGGGATTCAACACTTCCATACAATACCTGGTGCTCATCACAAGGACACTCTTTAATTCCCATCATCTATTTAACCTGTCTGCCCATTTTTAACCATCAGTTTGTTCTCCATAGTTAAGAAGTCAGTTTCTTGGTTTGCCTCTCTCTTTTTTTTCTCTTTGCTCATTTCTTTTGTTTTTTAAATTCTACATATGAGTGAAATCATATAGTATTTGTCTTTCACTGACTGACATATTTTGCTTAACATAATACTCTAGCTCCATCCTCGTCCTTGCAGATGGCAAGATTTGGTTCTTTTTATATGGCTTTTTTAATGGCTGAGTAATATTCTAATACATATATATATATGTATATACACACACACGCTCTATGTATCTATATCTATATATCTATATATACCATATCTTTTATTTAAGATTATTATTTATTTATTCATGAAAGACACAGAGAGAGAGCGAGAGGCAGAGACACAGGCAGAGGGAGAAGCAGGCTCCATGCAGGGAGCCTGACATGGGACTCCATCCCGGTACTCCAGGATCATGCCCTGGACCAAAGGCAGGCGCTAAACCACCAAGCCACCCAGGGATCCCCATATCTTTATTTTTAAAGATTTTATGTATTTATTCATGAGAGACACAGAGAGACAGGCAGAGACATAGGCAGAGAGAGCAGCTCCATGCAGGGAGCCGGATGTGGGACTTGATCCCAGGACTCCAGGACCATGCCCTGGGCCGAAGGCAGGCGCTAAACTGCTGAGCCATCCAGGGATCCCCCACATCTTCTTTTTCCCTTATCAGTTGATGGACACTTGGACTGCTTCCATAATTTGGCTGTTGTAGATAATGCTGCTATAAACATCAGGGTGCATGCGTATTTTGGAACTAGTATTTTTGTATTCTTTAATACCTAATAGTGCCATTGCTAGTTCATAGTCATTCTGTTTTTAAGTTTTTGAGGACACTTCCATAATATATCCATTTTTGAAGCTATTACAATTAATTAAAAATGTTTAAAAACCAATTTTGAAAAAATAATTATACTGACTGGACAGTGTTATAGTAAAGTACTGAAAGTTGAGTCATCTTAATGCCTCAAAAATATTTATTTATAATCATTATACAAAGACACATAATTGCAAATGCATCCTTTCTATCGCTCATTACATTCCCCACTGGTGACTACATAAAATATTTAATAATTAATATTTAATTAATTTCATTTAATTACACAAACCATAATATACAAAAAAACTGGTAGTGGTGTTATATATATAAGTTTGTATTGTTGTCTTCCATATAAGATGAGAGACAAATAAAGTCTACAGTTAACAATGTACAAGAGTACATTGAACTTTGAGTGCTCATCAATATGTATCCAGAATAAATTCAGAGAATGAAGAAAAATTAACCAATAAAATTAATTCCAAGTTATTGTTACAATAATTTAATTATAAGTTTTAGGTGATAGAAGTGATTTATACATATCATAAAAAACCTGGAAAATCTTGAAAAAAAGAGAATAATAACAGTCACCTCAAAATGCTAGCTTTCATCTCTCTGCAATATACATATTCTGTTTCAGTTTTTAACCCCTTATTTCATTTAACATTAACTTTGGAGTATTTTCATGTTAATGAATTTCACTAATAAAAGATTTTCGGGAACTCCTTATAATCTCTAACGGTGTTATTTTATCCTGTATTTTTATTTTTGTTCATTTAAGTTTTTATTTTAATTCTTGTTAGTTAAGGCATAGTGTAATGTTGTTTTCAAGGGTAGAATTTAATGCTTTATCACACATATAACACATAATTATTTTTAAATGCCTTTGTTTTAAATATGTAATTCCAGCTGTTATATTACTGATCTAAATAATACTAAATATACATTTGAATATCTTTAATGGTTTCTTTAAGATAGATTTCTAAATGTAGTCACCGTTCAAATGGTTTCTCATTTTTCATTTAACTCTTGCTGCACTGTGCCAAGTATCTCTGAAGAAGCACTGTGACGACACCATCTCTAGCACTGTATCCAGGTGTCTTTTTCACAAAATAGTGAGAAAGTAGAACTAATAAATGAATTGATTGAATATTGTGGGATATGCAGTACAGTGCAGTGCAATCCTTTATGAAAGGAGACTGGTGATTTCTACTAGTATTCCATCCAAAGAGGGATAGTGTTGCATCCCCTGCACAGAGACAATATAGAATCTAGAATATGAAGTGAAAGATGCCACCCTTCCTGTAGAAGAAATATGATTGATACGAGCCTAATGGTAACTGGAAGTTGAAACAATTGTCTTGCCAGCCGCAGGTCTGCAAAGAGGATTCTACTACTGTGCAGTCAAACAAAGCGTATTACCAAGTATCATCATCAGCTATGGTTATTGACATCCATCAGATGGGAACTGACCTTGCCCTAAAAATGAAAAATAATGGCAAAAAAGAGAATAGTACACATTCATTCACTTAGAAAAATTTTGCTAAAGCTTTTTAAAATAGAGATAGTAGGGGCACCTGGATGGCTCAGTTAGTTAAGCGTTCTACTCTTGATTTGGCTCAAGTCATGATCTCAGGGTCATGAGATGGAGTCCCACATCACACTGGGTGTGGATCCTGCTTACAATTCTCTCTTTCTCTCTCCTCTGCCTCTCCCTCTCAACTCCTGTGGTTGCTCTTTCTCTCTCTCTAAAACTAAATAAATAGAATAGAATAGAAATAATAAAAATAATGTAAACTTTTCCCAGAAATTCAGAAAAAATAATTATTTAAAACATCTTATAATAATAATAACTGAAATAAAATAATGGATAAAATTAAAAAGTAGAGTAAATCCATTGTTAAGTATATTTATTTAAAATGTTTCTAAATATAAATATTAATAAAATAAAATTATTAATTTCTAAATGAAATCTTAATCCACCAAATCTCATCAATCTTAATCCACCAAAAAGGAAGGAGGACAGAAATTTGAATGAAGATTTATTATAATGAGAAAGGATGTAGATCTATAAACCTACATATGTAGGAGATTATGAAAATATAAGAATAGAACTTTGTTAATTATTCTGATCATTTAGAAAAAGCAAATATTTCTAGAAAAATTACAATTTATAAATTCAGATTCCTTCTAGTTGAAAAACTCTGAATAGAGCAAAACATTAATATAATACTTAGTTTACAGCTCTAAAAGTCATCTTTGGACTTGTGGACTTAATAAAAGTTTGAGATGAAATCCTAGTTCTACGTCCTGCTCTTTGTAAAACTCTGATGAGGTACCTTTTCCTCAATTTCCTCATCTATAAAATGGGCACCATGATACCTATTTTATAGGATTGTCCTGAGGAACAACTGCATTGAGTATCTAGGAAGCGGCACTGTTCTGTACGGTGTGGTACATATAGGAGTCTATTTCACGGTATGGTTAGATGCTTTGGTAATGAATACAATGAAAATTGAAAATGTGTTGGGTATCTTGTCAAGTAATTATCAGCAACTTCTGATCTTCCTTGGAGAAATGTCTATTTATATCCTTTGCCCATTTTTTTTTAAATTGAGCTTTTTGTACTTATATTATTGACTTATTAGTGTTTTTCATATATTCAGGAAATAAGTTTCTCATTAGGTATATGATTTACAAACATTTTATCTCATTATATGGATTGTTTTTTTATTTTCATTATTATGTCCTTTGAAGAACAAGAGCATTTAACACTGAAGTCCAGTGCTTTTTGTGCCATATTGAAGTATTCTATGCTAAACTCAAGGTCAAAAGATTATCTGCATGTTTTCTTCTAAGAAGTTTTAGTTTATGTCCTGTATTTAGATTTAATCCATTTTGAGTTAGTTTTTGTATTTGGTGTAAGGTGAAGATGCAACTTCATTCTTTTGCATGTGGCCATCCAGTGTTCCAAGACCATTTGTTGAAATGACTGTTTTTTACCCTATTGGATAGTCATGGCACGGATACTTAAATTCATCTGATCATGGATGTATGGTGTACTTCTGGATCCTGAAACCTATTTCATTGATTAATATATCTATCCTTACGCCAGTACCACACTGTTCTCACACTGTCTTGTTTCCTATTCTTTTTCAGAAAGTTTCGAAATTGAGAATTCCATCTACTTTGTTCTTTTTCAGGATACTAGGCACCCATGCAATTCCATCTGAGTGTGAGAATGTTTATCTACTTATTGGAAGGTAATAGAATCTGGAGATAATTTGGACCAGGGGTGCTATGAAACAATGTTAAATTTTTCAGTGCATAAATATATGATTTTTTCCAAATATTTAGATCTTCAATTTCCTTAAATAGTGTTTGTAGTTTTCAGAAATTGGGTTATAAGCTTCTTTTGTAAAGTTTATTCCTCAGAATTTTATTTATATATTTTTGATGCTCTTGTAAATGGGTTTATTTTTTCAAATTTTATTTTTGGATTGTTCATTGAAAGTATGTAGATATACAGTTGATTTTTGGAGATTGATCTTTTATGTGCAATGCTTACTGAACTCTTCCACCATTTCTAATAGTTTTTAGTCAGTTATTTAAGATTTTTTAGGAGGCGGGGCAAGATGGCGGAAGAGTAGGGTCCCCAGGTCACCTGTCCCCACCCACTTACCTAGATAACTTTCAAATCATCCTGAAAACCTATGAATTCGGCCTGAGATTTAAAGAGAGAACAGCTGGAATACTACAGTGAGAAGTGTTCGCGCTTCTATTAAGGTAAGAAGATGGAAAAAAAGAAAGAGAAATAAAGTCTCCGAGAGACCTCCATCTTCATAGAAGCATTCTTTATCATAGCCAAGGGGTGGGAGCAACTCAAATGTCCATCAAAGATAAATGGATAAAGAAATGTGGTATATACTGATTTTTATTTATTTATGAGAGACACAGAGAGAGAGAGGCAGAGACTCAGGCAGAGGGAGAAGCAGGCTCCATGCAGGGAGGCCGACGTGGGACTCGATCCCGGGACTCCAGGATCAGGCCCTGGGCCGAAGGCAGCACTAAACCGCTGAGCCACCCAGGCTGCCCTCTCTTTCTTAGTAAACAGAAATTTTACCACATTACAAACAGTATTCACAATCACTTGAACATTTTAAGTAGCTTAGTCTAGACCCCCCGAGTGACTCAGGGGTTGAGCATCCACCTTCGGATGGATAAAGAAATAAATAAATCCACCTTCTTGGATAAAGAAATAAAAATCTTTAACTAAAAACAAACACACAAATAATCCACTTAGGCCTTTGCTGGAAGGTGCTGCTTGTTGCTCGACTTGTGTTCCGTGGAGTCCGTGAGGCACGATCATCCTGACATTCGAGGCTTGCCGCTTGTGTCACCGATGTGCTCCTGCCTCTTTATCCCTCTTTCTGCTTTTTGGTTTGATGAATTATTTTTTCATGATTCTATTTTAATTGCTCCATTTTCTCCATTCGAGATTCAGCTTTCTTTCTTTTTTTATTTAATGATCTTCAATGATGTTGCTTCTCCTCTGCCAACTTCCTGGTTCTGCACATGTGTCTGCGTGTGTGTCCGTGTCTCTGTTTCTCGGTCAGTGTGCGTGGACACACCACATGATTTCAGTTCAGTCGGGGTCAGGCTGGAGAGTCAGGGCCTCCTGTCTACGTTCAGTTCTGCGACTGACGGCAGGTTTCCTAGGGCCCAGGTCAGGGCGACCCACTGGGGGCACCGCCGTCCACAGCTCACCCAGGGGAAACGAGGGAAGGGCCCGGAACGCACGACAGGCAGGGGTTCAGGATGAGGACGGCCTCACCCCTTCTAGGCCAAGACCCCGACACCTTCTGTAGGGTTTGCCTTGGATTCAGGAGCCTAGGATCGTGGGGAGCTATTGCCCATCCCTGCCCCGGGGGGACTGTCATCTTCTGGGCCTCCAGAATGAGGGTACCGGTGCCCGTGTGTGTGTGTGTGTGTGTGTGTGTGTGTGTTAGGAAAATAATCCCTTTATTTAAAATACCAAAAATTCCAACTACTATAATACCACATGTAAAAAACAAGACATAGTCTTGAGATGTAAAGGACACTGTCCCTAGAAAGTGCCTCTCTTTTTCTATTATTCTTTTTTTTTAATTTGGCTAATGGTGTCTACTGACACATATTTGGAATGTAATCTATTTATCAGCCAGCTGTTCTGGCCCAATGTGGATTTAGGATTTTAAAACATGTGTGGCTTTAGAGCTGTATAATAAAGTATAATCTTAAAATAAAGTATCTTTTTAAAAGACTCTTATCATCGACATCACTGGTGACAGCAATAAATAGCAGACATTGTAATAGGTAGTTTTTTGCAGTATTTTACAGGTAAACAGCCCTGCCATATAGGTAACATTAGTGTGTTAGTCCTGTGCACACAGGACCTCGTGGGCCTGGACGCATGTACACACCAAGGAAGAACGTGTGGGTGGAGGTATGTTCTGCAGGTGACACCCGCCTCCAAGGTCATAGATATGAGGCCTCAGTGGCCTGGGACGTCTGGGGGAAGCACCCGCTAGGACACTCCCTATCCCACAGGCAAGATGCAGACCATCCCCGACGGGCACAACGCTTCTCCGGGTCAAACCGGGGAAGACTGGACAGTCGTGTCTGAACCCAGGTGTGTCCAAGCTGGGGCCCTGGGTGCACACAGTCCTTCCCTGGGGCCTGTGGACAGGGGTGTGGTTGTGTCACTGTGTGCACAGGCCATCGCCTGCAGGGAGGGGGGGCGTCGGCAGCATGAGCGCTGCCCCTGCAGCTTCCTCCAGGAGTGGGTCAGGGAGGGGGTCCCAGGAAGTGAGGTCACTGCCGTGTCACAGAGCCCAACAGAACTCGGAACCCCCGTAACCAGGCACCCGCATCCAGTGCAGCCCCAGCTCAGGCTCACTTGGCTGGAGACATCTGCTACTGAGATGTTCTCTTGCTGCCGGCCCACGTCTGGGGGCTCTGGCTCCCAGGAACCCCAGGGGTGCGGCTTGTTCCTATGCTGTAGGCAGTGGCTCCAGCATAGGTACCAAGGTGTCAGGGCGGTGATCAGGAGGCGCCGTCAGGTAACACAGCGCAGGCCAGGCCAGGCCCCCTGTGCCACCATCCTGGGAGCCCATCCCCTCCTCCTCAGGTTCAGGGAACCAGGGATGTGTGGGCAGGTCCCATCCAGGCTGGGGGACGCTGCAGGGCGGCATTCCCCGGGGATCCCTTCAGGGTCACCCTGATGTCAAGGTGGGCAGGGGGGAAACAGGGTTCCTGAGGTCCTCTACCCGCCCCAGAGTCACCCGAGGCCCTGCAGCCGCATCCCTTTGCTGTCCCAGGGGCGGTGGGTGCCGCCTGCACTGTGGGGTGTCTGGGTGGAGGCAGCTGGGGGTGCGGCCCAGCCGAGGGGGCCAGACCGGGCGCTGAGGCCTCCTGCCTGGCTGCCGGGCACTGTCTCCACAGAGCTCCACCCGGGTCGTGGGGCGCGAGCGGGAGGAAGGGGTCGTCTGCCCCACCGCCTCCAGGAGCAGGGAGGTGCCCTGCGCAGCTAACGGAGGCCAGCGCGGGCTCAGGGTGAGTGCAGGGGCTGGGCCCCCCGACACCCGGGCCCCGATGCGGCAGGAAGGACCCCGGGTCCCAGAAGCCAGCCTGCTACCCCCTGGGCCCCCCGACACTCCTGCTCCCACATGAGTCTGGATCCCCCCCTCCCCACACCTGCCCCCATGGCCCTGCCCCTGCCTGGGCCAGATGCAGAGTCCCTGCGCACAGATGTGTGGGAACATCAGAATAGAGCCCTCAGGGGAGGCCTGGTCCCCCGGGGGTTAGCGCCTGCCTTCCCCCAGGCCTGATCTCCGAGGCCCGGGATCGAGCCCCGCCTGGGCTCCCTGCACGGGCTGCTTCTCCCTCTGTCTGTGTGGCTGCCTCTCTCGGTCTCTCTCTCTGTGTCTCTGGAGGTCCTTGTAATGATCCAAATATTTTGAACATTTATCCTCTGAGATTGTTTCTTATTGCATAGTTGGTCCTGTTTGTGTAAGAGACAGGCAGGGAGCTTGAGCGGGAGAGGGAGCCCCAGCTCCTCAAGCCCACGGGGCCCCAGCGCAGGGCCTGCCGGGGCGGGATCCCAGGTCTCCTGGCGGCTCCCTGCAGGCTGCACGTCCCCTCTGTCCCACCTCAGGGTGCAGGGGCCGCGGCCGGGAAGGGGCATCAGATCGTCCTGACCAAGCTCACCCGGACGGAGCTGCTGGAGTACAAAGTCCGACAACTGCTGCTCGCCTTGCAGCGCAGGGACGTCATCTACATCTCAGCTTTGAGGATTATTACATTCGCCACCACGGACGAGGTGCTGGACCTGCTGTTCACCGAGTGAGCACCTGCCCCTCCGCAGCCCAGGGCTGGGCCACCTGCTGCTGGGGAGGCTGGGGATGGTGTGAGCTTCCCGGCCTCGGGCTGCTCCCCCGCCTGGAGCAGGGTCCCCCAGGGCCTAGCGGGGTCCTGGAGGGCAGCCCCGGGGCCTGGCCTGTGGCGGGTCGGCCAGAGGGGCTGTGCCTGTGCTCAGCAGCCGTCCTCCTCCCCGTGACCAGGCCTGTGCCTCCTCCCCTCCCCCCCATCACCAGGGTCCTGAGCGGCCTGTTTCCCCATTGAAAGGGAGGTTTGAGAGTCCATCGGGGGTCTGTGTCCTGGGGCAGCCAGACAGGGGAACCCCGGGACCCCCCGCCCACTAAGATATGGGCCATGGGCCTGGCCGGCCCTTTCATGCTCAAGCCTTCAGGAGGCCCCAGCAGGTGCGGGCGCTTCTCCGGGAGCTGCCCGTGGCCCCACGCACAGCTGACGCCCCCGGGGCTCCGGCCTAGTCGGGGTCAGAGGGTGAAGCCCCTATGATGAGAGTCGCGTCCACAGGACGATTCATGGGATGTCCCCCTCCTCTAGGTATGGGTGCATCGCAGATGCGTGGGGTAACAACGATGTGGTCCTGCAGTGCTGGAAACTGTGAGTGACTCCGGCTCCTGCAGGAGGGCCTTCCCTCTCCTGGAGGGCAGCGAAGGGGCTGTGGGGCGGGGGGGCTGCCCCCTCACCCCACACATCTGCAATTCCTGACAGGGAAAAGGTCTAATGCCCCTTCTGGAAAAGAGCAAGGAGAGCGGTGGATGGGGTGTGGGCTTGGTGGGAGGCACTGGACCCCTCAGGGAGACCTTCTCCATGCCCCCCCAACCCTCTCTCTGCCCCACACCTGGAGCCCAGAGCAGAGGGGGTGGGGAGCATCGCACTCCCCAGTCTGGTGGCACCTGGACCCGGGGGAACAGCAGGTGCTCAGGAGGGCCGGTGAGGGCTCCCGGACCAGGCGGCCCCCGCCCCGTGGGAGATGGGAGATTAGAGTCAGTGGAAGGACACCCCCGGGGGCCCCTCGGGAGGGAGGCAGCCAGAGCCACAGGAGGAAGGTGGCGGTCCTGGGCGGCTCCTGGCAAGGCCTGGCAGGACACAGAGCCCGAGCCCTCCTGCCTTGGAGCTTCCCAGAGCACAGTGTGTGCAGTGAGGGCAATGACAGGCCAGACGCCCCCCGTCCCCTGATGCCTGCCGGTGGACTTAAGGGGCAGGTGGGCAGGGACCAGGCTGAGGAGGGAGCCCTGCTTCCCCAGGAGAGACGCTGATGGTCACCCCGCTGGGCCTGGGCTCCCCACACAGAGGTGCATCCCAGCCCCTCCTCGGGGAGCAGGCCTGTGGCAGGCAGGACCACCAGGTGGCAGGGGGACGAGGAGCAGGACTGGCTCCGACACCCTGCGGGAGCCGGGCCGGGTCCTGCAGGGCTTCCCCGGGACACCTGCATGTGACAGAGCCCTGTCTTCTGACGCCTGTTCCCGCCTGTCCCTCCCCAGGGCCATGTCCTTCATGATGGAAATATGGTGAATTATTATGGGGACGACTTTCATCAGTTCCCAGAATTTCCCTCCCTTATAAAACTCCTGGAATACTAAGACAGCACATGCCAGGCACAGATGCGCATCTCCGGGCCCTGCGTCACCTGAGGCAATTCAGACGCCTCCATGCAGCGGAGCGAGAGGCTGGGGTGAGGAGGACTGGGGGTGGCCGAGCTGGGGACGGGGGGGCCGCGATGCAGCCTCCGTGCAGCTGGGCCAGGAGCAGGGGTGGGCTCACACCCCCC
This sequence comes from Canis lupus familiaris, assembly GCF_011100685.1. NCBI lineage: Eukaryota > Metazoa > Chordata > Mammalia > Carnivora > Canidae > Canis > Canis lupus. The sequence goes on from NW_023331646.1 coordinate 30,612, forward strand.
CCACGGGCTGCAGCCTGGGGACACCTCCCAGGGCTCTTGCCCTCACACACGGTGGCGGGAAGAGTGGCCTTGATTTGGGAGGGACGTGGACAGTCCGTCCTGGTGGTGATACTTTGTCTTCTTGGATCTACAGCTTCGGCCCGAGGAAAACACCCTGAACCCACTCTGGAGCGCACCCCAGCTCCGACCGTGGGGCCTGCTGCCCCGTGGGGCCTGGCTGCTGGGGCTGAGGGCTTGGCCTGCGATGAGCCGCCTGCTGGGGAGGCAAAGCCCCTGCAGATAGTGGTCACTGCTGCCCTGCAGGAGCCCCTGCACCCCTGGGAGCCCTGGAAGAGGAGCAGGCCACCCCCTGCTCTCGAGGTCGTGGATGTGCCCCAGCCACCTCCTAACTCGATGGAGCAACTGGCCTCGGGGATGGAGCAACCTGTTGAACCACCCGAGAGCCCGCCCCAGCTCCAACTGTGGAGCCTGGGGAAGGTTCCGGGTCTGAAGGGATAGTGGCTGCTGGAGATGAGGACTTGGTCAAGGCAGAGATGCTGGTCCTGAGGTGAAGGTGGTGCACGTGCTGGTCGAACCTATGGTTCCCTGCCCCGATGAGGAGGAGCCACCTGCTCCCATGGCCACCCCGGAGAGTAGGCCCTGGTGCCTGCAATCGGGGTCCCCAGAGGGCCAGACCTGCAACCTGCCTCTGGAACAACCTGCTTCGATCCGTTAGCAGCCCCCTGACCACCTCGGGGCCCGCCCCAGCTCCCACCGCGGGGCTCGTGATGGCTGCAGCCCAACAGGGCTTGCCCTCCCCTGTTATTTCACTGTTTCTATTTTTGAGTTTTTCTTTAACCTGTATAATAGCTTATAGAGTTTTATTGCAATAAAGGATAAGTTAACTTCACACAAAATTGACTCTGATGCTTTTAAATTACACATCGTGGTACTTTAGGTCCATTCACAGTGTCAGAGGCCCCAGAGCCCAGGGCACTGGGAGACACAGCCGAGGATCTGGGGCTCCCCCAGCACAGGCAGAGGCCGGGAGGACAAAGGACAGCCAGGTCTCTCCTGCCGCCGGGTGGCCCCGAGCTGTGCAGATCGTGCCCCTACCCAGCACCCAGACCCCTGCACATTGGGAGCTGCAGTAGTTACTGTGGGAGCTGACTCCAGAGCTGGACAGCTGGCCGCCGCTACTGTGGTTGTCCCTCCTGGTGTCACCCTGTACCTGGGCCTGAGCAGGGGCCTCACAGGATAAAGAATCCCACTGAATTGTAGACCTGGTAGAGGGCTGGGCAGCTCCCCCAGGTGCACACACCTGAGAATCAGCACAGCAGGCCCCTCCCCCAGAAGACCAGCTCGAAGGTCAGAGGAAAAGCAAGTTATTGACCAAGCAGCCTGGAAAGTTCCAGGGGAAGTCAAGGGATTTACAGTATATGGAATCAGAGGATACTCCCCTTGTTTTTTCTTTTCTGTTTGTTTCTGTTGTTTCCCACCCCCTTTTTTTTTTTTTTCTTTTCTTCTTTTTTTTCCCCTTTTTCTCCTTTTTCCAGTACAACATGTTGTTGGCCACTCTGCACTGAGCAAACTGACTAGAAGGAAAAACTCACCTCAATACTAAAAATCAGAAACAGTCCTCTCTCCCACAGAGTTACAAAATTTCGAATACAATTCAATGTCAGAAAGCCAATTCAGAAGCACATTATAAACTACTGGTGGCTCTAGAAAAAAGCATAAAGATTCAAGAGACTTCATGACTGCAGAATTTAGATTAATCAGGCCAAAATTAAAAATCAATTAAATGAGATGCAATCAAACTGGAGGTCCTAACGACAAGGGTTAACGAGGTAGAAGAACGAGTGAGTGACATAGAAGACAAGTTGATGGCAAGTATGGAAACTGAGTAAAAAAAGAGAAAGACAATTAAAAGACCATGAGGATAGGTTAAGGGAAATAAATCACAGCCTCAGAAGGAAAAATCTACGTTTAATTGGGGTTCCTGAGGGCGCCGCAAGGGACAGAGGTCCAGAAACTGTATTTGAACAAATCATAGCTGAGAACTTCCCTAACTGGGGGAGGGTAATAGGCATTCAGATCCAGGAGATAGAGAGATCCCCCCCCTAAAATCAATAAAAATCGTCAACACCTCGACATTTAATAGTGAAGCTTTGCAAATTCCAAACATAAAGAGAAGATCCTTAAAGCAGCAAGAGATAAGAAATCACTAACTTTTATGGGGAGAAGCATTAGGACAACAGCAGACCTCTCCACAGAGACCTGGCAGGCGAGAAAGCGTCAGCAGGATATAGTCAGGGTCCTAAATGAAAGAACCTGCAGCCAAGAATACTTTATCCAGCAAGGCTCTCATTCAGAATAGCAGGAGAGATAAAGAGCTTCCAAGATAGGCAGAAACTGAAAGAATATGTGACCACCAAGCTGGCTCTGCCAGAAATATTAAGGGGGACCCTGTAAAGAAAGAGGAGTCCAAGGGAACATCCACAAAAACAGGGACTGAATAGGTATCATGATGACACTAAATCCTATCTTTCAATAGTAACTCTGAACGTGAATGGGCTTAATGACCCCATCAGAAGGTGCAGGGTTTCAGACTGGATAAAAAAGCAAGACCCATCTATTTGCTGTCTTCAAGAGACTCATTTTGGACAAAGGACACCTACAGCCTGAAAATAAAAGGTTGGAGAACCATGGACCATTCAAATGGTCCTCAAAAGAAAGCAGGGGTAGCCATCCTTATATCAGAGAAATTAAAGTGTGTCCCAAAGACTGTAGTGAGAGATGAAGAGGGACACTATATCATACTAAAGGATCTATCCAACAAGAGGACCTAACAATCATGAATATTTATGCCCCGAATGTGGAAGCCGCCAAGTATATCAGTCAATTAATAACCAAAGTTAAGACATACTTAAATAATAAACACTTATACTTGGTGACTGGAATATAGCACTTTCTACAATTGACAGGTCTTCTAAGCACAACATCTCCAAAGAAAAGAGCTTTAAATGCTTCACTGGACCAGATGGATTTCACAGATAGTTACAGAACTTTACATCCAAATGCAGCTGAATACACGTTCTTCTCAAGTGCACATGGAGCTTTCTCCAGAATAGACCACATACTGGGTCACACATCAGGTCTTAACGGATACTAAAAGATTGGGATTGTCCCCTGCATAGTTTCAGACCATAATGCTTTGAAACTAGAACTATATCACAAGAAGAAGTTTGGAAGAATTTCAAACGTGGAGGTTAAGGACCATCCTGCTAAAAGATGAAAGGGTCAACCAGGAAATCAGAGAAGAATTTAAAAGATTCATGGAAACTAATGAGAATCTTTGGGATGCAGCAAAAGCAGTCCTGAGGGGGAAATACATCGCAATACAAGCATCCATTGAAAAACTGGAGAGAACCCAAATACGAAAGCTAACCTTGCACTTAAAGGAGCTGGAGACAGAACAGCAAATAGATCCTACACCCCGCAGAAGAAGAGAGTTAATAAAGATTCGAGCAGAACTCAATGAAATGGAGACCAGAAGAACTGTGGAACAGATCAACAAAACCAGGAGATGGTTCTTTGAAAGAATTAATAAGATAGATAAACCATTAGCCAGCCTTATTAAAAAGAAGACAGAAAAGACTCAAATTAATAAAATCATGAATGAGAAAGGAGAGATCAGCACCAACACCAAGGAAATGCAAACAATTTTTAAAACTTATTATGAGCAGCTATACGCCAATAAATTAGGCAATCTAGAAGAAATGGACAGATTTCTGGAGAACCACAAACTACCAAAACTGGAACAGGAAGAAATAGAAAACCTGAACAGGCCGATAACCAGGGAGGAAATTGAAGCAGTCATCAAAACCTCCCAAGACACAAAAGTCCAGGTCCAGATGGCTTCCCTGGGGAATTCTATCAAACACTTAAAGAAGAACACCTATTCTACTACAGCTGTTTAAAGACAGAAAGAGATGGAGTACTTCCAAACTTCCTCTATGAGGCCAGCATCACCTTAATTCCAAAACCAAGACCCCACCAAAAAGGAGAATTAGAGACCAATATCCCTGAGGAACACAGATGCAAACATTCTCAACGAGATACCAGCCAATAGGATCCAACAATACATTAAGAAGATTATTCACCATGATCAAGTGGGATTTATCCCCGGGATGCAAGGCTGGTTCAACACTCGTAAAGCAATCAGTGTGATTGATCAGATCATCAAGAGAAAAAACAAGAACCGTATGATCCTTTCAATAGATGCAGAGAAAGCATTTGACAAAATATAGCATCCATTCCCGATCAAAACTCTTCAGAGTGTAGGGATAGAGGGACCATTCCTCAGCATCTTAAAAGCGTCTACGAAAAACCCAAACAAATGTCATTCTCAATGGGGAAACACTGGGAGCCTTTCCCCTAAGATCAGGAATGAGACAGGGTTGTCCACTCTCACCATTGCTATTCAATATAGTACTAGAAGTCCTAGCTTCAGCAATCAGGCAACAAAAATAAATAAAAGGCATTCAAATTGGCAAAGAAGAAGTCAAACTCTCCCTCTTCCCAGATGACATGATACTGTACATAGAAAACCCAAAAGCCTCCACCCCAAGATTGCTAGAACTCGTACAGCAATTTGGCAGTGTGGCAGGATACAAAATCAATGCCCAAAGTCAGTGGCATTTGTATACACTAACAATAAGTCTGAAGAAAGAGAAATTAAGGAGTCAATCCCATTTACAATTGCACCCAAAAGCATAAGATATCTAGGAATCAACCTAACCAAAGGGGTAAAGGATCTATACCTGAAAAACCACAGAACACTTCTGAAAGAAATTGAGGAAGACACAAAGAGATGGAAATATATTCCATGCCCATGGATTGGAAGAATTAATATTGTGAAAATGTCAATGCTACCCAGGGCAATTTACACATTCAATGCAATCCTTATTAAAATACCATGGACTTTCTTCAGAGAGTTGGAACAAATTATCTTAAGATTAGTGTGGAATCAGAAAAGACTTCGAATACCCAGGGATTTATTGAAAAAGAAAACCATAGCTGGGGGCATCACAATGCCAGATTTCAGGTTGTACTACAAAGCTGTGGTCATCAAGACAGTGTGGTCCTGGCACAAAAAAAGACACATAGATCAATGGAACAGAATAGAGAATCCAGAAGTGGGCCCTCGACTTTAAGGTCAACTAATATTCGACAAAGGAGGGAAGACTATCCACTGGAAAAAAGACAGTCTCTTCAGTAAATGGTGCTGGGAAAATTGGACATCCACATGCAGAAGAAAGAAACTAGACCACTCTCTTCCACCAGACACAAAGATAAACTCAAAATGGATGAAAGATCTAAATGTGAGACAAGATTCCATCAAAATCCTAGAGGAGAACACAGCAACACCCTTTTTGAACTTGGCCATGGCAACTTCTTGCAAGATACATCCATGAAGGCAAGGGAAAGAAAGCAAAAATGAACTATTGGGACTTCATCAAGATAAGAAGCTTTTGCATAGCAAAGAAACAGTCAACAAAACTAAAAGACAACCTACAGAATGGGAGAAGATATTTGCAAAAGACGTATCAGATAAAGGGCTAGTTTCCAAGATCTATAAAGAACTTCTTAAACTCAACAGCAAAGAAACAAACAATCCAATCATGAATGG